>NW_006208670.1:2170703-2174562 GCF_000334495.1 Tupaia belangeri chinensis | reverse complement strand
CTATGGCGCAATCCCTTCTCCTCCGCTCTCCTCTTGGGATCTTGGGCACACATGCACACATGCCCAGCGTGAGTTTAAGCCACTGGATCTGGGACTCGAACCGCGGTCGACTACATGGGAGTCCAGCGACGTAGCCATTACGCCAATTACTGGTTCCCACCTTTACCATTTCTTAAGCAGGACATAGCTCAGTGCTCTCTTGATGTTACTTTCACAAAATCTGAGAACATTTGTTTTTACACTTACAAACACACAGGCACACCCCCACAGATTCTGTCAAATAAAATAGCTTTAGGAAAGGGCTCTTGTATGTTCTGTTTTCCCATATTTCTGAGATACTTATATTTTCTAATGCACATCGGGTGGCCAGGGGAATATGACAGTGATGGCATCGTAAGCAAATGGTGTCGTTGCCCCTCCCACTGGACCTCAAATATTATGTCTACACCCCAAAGGGCACTTAGGGCAAACACCTGTGAATCTCTACCTGGTGGTTCTTGTCTGGTTATAGAACTACTTAGCCCATTTTTAGGTTAAGCCAGAAGTGCAAGAGAGTTAATACCCTGGAAGCAGCCCTTAACCAATCACAGATGAAAACTCAGAGATGAATGCGCCAGCTCCTTTACCCCTCAGGTGTGATAACTCTGAAGCATATTCTACAACGTGTCTTAAAGCCCTCCAGCAGGACTGACTGAGCTTCAGCTGCCCACAGTAGTAGAGCTCAATAACCCTCTTTTTACCAGCTTCCTACTCTTCCCTCTCTTGCTTCTACACAAACTTACTGACGTTCACTGGTACCAACTTCTAAATAGACTACTTGATCTGAATCGTGGTTTCAGAGCTTGGTGTGTAAAAGAACTTGGACTGAAACAAGCACAGTGGTTAAAAATACAGGCTCTGGACCTCATTTCCAACTCTAGCCCCACCCCCCCATCCTAAGTGTATAGCCATGGGTAAGTTTTCTGAGCTTCAGTCTGCTGATCTTTAAAAGTCCTAGTTATTCTACTCACAAACTCTCCTAATAAACACGCGGTATCTAGGATCTGTTCCTTCTTCTGCCTCATTATCGGGCCGACCCTCGTGACTTGTACCTGCGTGATGTGACACCTGTCCCCCTGTGGTAGGTGCAGACTGCTCTCAGGAACTCAGGCCTCACCTTTGTCCAATTCATCTTGTCAGTGACCCCCGAGCTAATCTTCCTAGAACTCAAGCCTAATCGAGTTTGAATTCTTTAATGTGTTCTCCTCGTCTACTTAATAAAACCCAAATCCCGTGGCTTGCAACTCAAATGTCCAAACCCGCTTTCTAGCATCACCGCCAAGGGCTCCCTCCTGAACTCTCTGATCCAACAAACCAGAAAGCTCACTAGTCTCCGTAGTCACTCAACAGTCTTGCTCAGTCATGTCTTTGACCCTAAATATCTCACTTCAGTAAAATATCATCAAAGCCTGTGAAGTATGCATCACTCCCTCCTTTTACAAATGATTGTGCTGCGAAGTGCGTATCACAATTTCCTCTTACAGATGAGCACTGAAAAGCCTAAGGAAATTAAGGATAATAATAACAGCCGCGCTTACATTAGAAGAGACACTGTTCAAAGTGTACTGTATTAACCTGCTTAACCCTCGTGACACATCCTGTGAGGCAGATACTACTATTGCCTCATTTCTCACGAAGATCAGCGAACCCTGATCTCGCCCTACACCCACAGCAAGTCAGGGGACTATTCAGTAAACTACAGTGTATTTTAGGCCTCCCTGCGCTGGCATGGAAAATGCCTTATTGCTGGACAGTGTTGAAGTTGCAGGGCTCACCGTGGGTCCGCACTGCGAGTTGCCCTGAAACACGCTGGGCGTGTGCACCCAAGATTGCGCCGAGCTGAAGGACTGGGAGGAAGGAACTGGAGCGTGATGAGACCCTGTAGTGAGTGCCCCCTCGCCCATTCTCTCTCTCTGAGTATACACATATGCACATGCGTCTCTCTCATGAAAGAGAGAGAATAAACAAACAAACAAAAAGCCCACTAGGCCAGTGCATGGTAGTTAAGTGGGCTGGAGCCTACACGGCTTACTCTGTGATTCAGGTCCCAGACATGGCCGCTTGAAAAGCATGCTGGGTGCATGTGTGTGCATGGCCGAAATCCACTGAGGGGGTGCTTCCTCACTTTCTCTCTCTCTCTTTCTCTCTCTCTCTCTCCTTCTCTCTCTCTTTTTCTTTCTCCAACTAGTACATGTGCCCTATAGCAAATTTAAAGCATTACACCCCAATAGTATATTTTAAATTCAATAGACAAATTTAAGTCAAGAAAGAGAGGCCCAGCCCCAATGGCACTCACTGCTAAGATGCTGTGCTCCACAGACTGGAACCACATGGGAGGCCTGACTTTGATTCTCAGTCCAACCTAAAGGCCAGGCATGATGCTATACACCTGGAATCCAGTGCCTCTAGAAACCGAGAAAGGAGGGTTACAATAATGAGATCCTGAGGCGAAAAAAGAAGAAAGGAAGAAGAAAAAGAAAGAAGAGACCACAAAAGGACTATTAAAAAGGACCTAAAAGCCTAAACGTTAAGTTAGTGTCATTCCCAGCCTCCAAACTATCAAGTATCAACTCATTAGGTGATAGGGTATGTGGCTTTGAACCCACAAAAGTTGAAGAACTGGAAGTAAGAATTTTGAGAATAGTTTATTTGTGGGACAAACAAATTAGAAGACAATTTACATTTATTGACTCAATAAGAAGTTTGCCATCTGCTCAGAGATCTTGGTGGGAAGGAAAATATCTAAACAAGATTCATAACCTCAAATCTTTGCCACAGTCAGAGGTAGAGTATACATTTACATATGATACAGAGTGGAAAAAATGCTGAAATATGCAATCCATGTGGATATACTGACGTGATAATAATCTTGGCCTTAAACTACTTAGTCTCTCTCTCTCTCTCTCTTTTTTTTTTTTTTTTGCGTGGGGTGGGGGGTAGAGGTTTTTTTTGGTTTGTTTGTTTTTACTATAGGGTGTGAGCACTAGCCAGCCAGCCAGAGAGAGACAGAAATCAAAAAATCACCCCCCAGGGGGATGGCCACGCCACAATCCCTTCTCCTCCATTCTCCTCTTGGGATCTTGGGCACACATGCACACACGCCCAGCATGAGTTTTAAGCCAGCGGGTCTGGGATGCAAACCGCGGTCGACTACCTGGGAGTCCAGCGACATAGCCATTATGCTAACTGCTGGTGTCCTAATTAGTCTCTTGTATAGAGGTTCCCTTGAGTCTTTGGTCAAACAACTTGACTTACATGTGTGCACAGTGAAACTCTATGAGACTGAACAAGAGACAATTGTTGAAAAAAGAACAGTTACCTAATCATACAAGGGTTCTATCTTGGGAATAGCTTCAGTCTAACTTTAGAGGAAGAGCTTTTCTAACTCTTCTCTCACAAAATTTTAGATCAAGTCTTGAATGGATCAATATGGCCAACAAGTAACTTAAGTGCCTTCTGGGGGTGAGGGTGAGGGGAGATGGTGGAAACAGCCTCAACACTCTTAAAAGAAGATGAGGCATTCCAGAGACTCAAGAATGTTGGATTGACAGAGTCTATCATTCCATCAAAACTCACTAGCTAGGGAACCAGCAGTTAGCGTAATGGCTATGTTGCTGGACTCCCACCTAGTCGACCGCGGTTCGTGTCCCGGACCCAGTGGCTTAAAACTCACGCCGGGCGCGTGTGCGTGCATGCCCAAGATCCCGAGAGGAGAATGGAGGAGAAGGGATTGCAGCGTGACCATCCCCCCTGGGGGGTGATTTCTCGCTTTCTGTCTCTCTGTCTCTGTCTGTCTGGCGAGCGCACGCGCCCTACAGTG
>NW_006208670.1:2138331-2169545 GCF_000334495.1 Tupaia belangeri chinensis | reverse complement strand
TATGGAGCCTTCCTTTTTTTTTTTTTTTAAATTTTTAAGAGAGATATTTGTTATAGAGCACATGCACTCACCAGAGAAACAGAGACAGAAATCACTCCCCAAAGGGGACAGCTCTTCTCGGGATTTTGGATACACACAAACGTGCCTGGCATGAATTTTAAGACACCAGGTCCAGGACTTAACCTGCATTCCTACCCATCCCACTTCTTCCATATCTCCAGAATAGAGTGGCTATAGAACTCCCTAACAAGGGAGACAGCAGAGTGGTGGGACTAGACATCCCACAGGACGATAGCACCTGAATAACTATGCACTCCTGTGAGGTATGGGCAGCTCCTGCTCTTTGAAAGATAAAATTAACTAACTACATTTAGTGTGTGCAGCCTTCTTATCCTGCCTCTCAAATCCAGATATTTCTGACAGTTAAAAAGCAAGAAACTAGTCAAATAAATTATTCCTGGTAGAGGCAATGAAAAATGAAATAACAAGAAACAAGAAAGAATACTATAGTGTAGTTTCATATCCCTAATAGTGAAAATGAACATGAATAGATTATTTTCACCAAAAAAAGAGTAAAAACCAAAATTAGCTCAAAAGAAAAGAAACGATCTGAATATATCAAAACTCAGTTACAAATATAGTCAGAAATCTATCATCAAATAAGCACTTAGAACTTTATCGTAGAAAGTGTAGAAACATTGCCAACTCATTTTAGAATGCTAAGGAGGAGCCTGATTCTAACACCACATAAGGATAAACAGAAGAGAAAACTATACGTCAATCTTATACAGGATGTAAAGGTAAAAATCATAAAGAAAGTATTAACAATCTAATACATCAAGTTGTGGAAAAGAATGATTACACAGATATGACTTCCTCTCTACTACACAGTGGATTCAATATCACAGGGTTCTAATGCGTTTTCAGTACAGAAAATTTAATGTAGAAAACATATATCCTCAATAAAAAAGAAAACAATGAAACAGTGTCTTATAAAAATAGACACACCTTCCTGACTCCTGATTCAGAAAAACCATGATTCTTCTTTGAGCTTTTTTTTTTTTTTTTTTTTTTTTTTTTTTTTGCACGGGGTGGGGGGTAGAGGTTTTTTTTGGTTTGTTTGTTTGTTTTTACTATAGGGTGTGAGCACTAGCCAGCCAGCCAGAGAGAGACAGAAATCAAAAAATCACCCCCCAGGGGGATGGCCACGCCACAATCCCTTCTCCTCCATTCTCCTCTTGGGATCTTGGGCACACATGCACACACGCCCAGCATGAGTTTTAAGCCAGCGGGTCTGGGATGCAAACCGCGGTCGACTACCTGGGAGTCCAGCGACATAGCCATTATGCTAGCTGCTGGTGTCCTAATTAGTCTCTTGTATAGAGGTTCCCTTGAGTCTTTGGTCAAACAACTTGACTTACATGTGTGCACAGTGAAACTCTATGAGACTGAACAAGAGACAATTGTTGAAAAAAGAACAGTTACCTAATCATACAAGGGTTCTATCTTGGGAATAGCTTCAGTCTAACTTTAGAGGAAGAGCTTTTCTAACTCTTCTCTCACAAAATTTTAGATCAAGTCTTGAATGGATCAATATGGCCAACAAGTAACTTAAGTGCCTTCTGGGGGTGAGGGTGAGGGGAGATGGTGGAAACAGCCTCAACACTCTTAAAAGAAGATGAGGCATTCCAGAGACTCAAGAATGTTGGATTGACAGAGTCTATCATTCCATCAAAACTCACTAGCTAGGGAACCAGCAGTTAGCGTAATGGCTATGTTGCTGGACTCCCACCTAGTCGACCGCGGTTCGTGTCCCGGACCCAGTGGCTTAAAACTCACGCCGGGCGCGTGTGCGTGCATGCCCAAGATCCCGAGAGGAGAATGGAGGAGAAGGGATTGCAGCGTGACCATCCCCCCTGTGGGGTGATTTCTCGCTTTCTGTCTCTATGTCTCTCTCTGTCTGTCTGGCGAGCGCACGTGCCCTACAGTGAAAATCTCTCCAAAAAAAAAAAACTCACTAGCTAGATGAACTAACAACAAGTGGTTCCTAATTAGAGAAAAACTAGCCAACTTACTAAAGAAATTGTTGAATTTGTTAAAGATTTTCAAATGGCTAGTATAATACATTTAAGGACTTAAATAAAAACATAAACACAATGAGTAAACAAACAACGAATCTCTATAGAGACCCAGAAACTATAAAAACAGAAATGACTGTTTCCAAAGATAACACGTATTTCTTGTCCATGTAATAAAGATAAAGATATTAGAATAATTCCAAAGTGCTGAAGGACAGTAACTATCAACCTGTTGTAGAATGCTGTGCACATATAAAGTAGTATAAACATACTGGGCATATGTGCATGTATGCCCCAAATCCTGACAGGACGGAGAAAGGGAGGAGAAGGTATTATGGAGTGACCACACTCCATTGAGAGGTGCTATCGCCCTCTTTCTATCTCTCAATCTCTGTCCCTGGCAAGCACATCCACCCTCTAGCCATTAAAAATTAAATCAAGTGCTATAAAGCTTGAAAGCAAAATAAATACATTCTATAAGAGAAAATATGAGAAAATTCGAACTATAAAAACATTGACTGAAGATCTCAAACTCTCTCAATAAGCACTTCTGAAGGATCTACTTCAAAAAGAAAAGAAATTGGACTCAGAAGAAGCAGTAGAATAGAGGAAGTTATGTAGAACATATAAATTAAACAATTAAATGTGGGAAACTCTAAGTAGGATTAAGCTGGAAGAAAAACAGCAAAATAAATAATAAATAGAGCAATAACAATTTTTAAAATAGTTTAAATACAGGACTAAAATATTGGAAGATAATATTTTGAAGCTCAGAGTATGACTTAACTTAAAGGATTCTAAATTTCTTGTAAATTAATTCTTTAAGAGAAGCACAAAATTATCTTCAGGTTTTAACAATATTTTCTCACTGACGTATAAACTTCACATTTCTTAAAGTCAATTAAATATTTTAGTAATATAAAAATAAATGTTTAAAGAGTAAGGAAAACTTATTAAGGTATAAAGGTATGGGGATGAAGAAGCAAAAAAAATCATAAATGGTAAATATAAAACACAAAATACAAGTAGACTATGTCCAATCTTATGTACTAATATTAATAAGCTTCAATAAATATAAACAACAAAAAACAAAACAAATATTCTCATATGGCTTATAAGAGACATAGCCAGCACATAATCAGAACTTCAAGTTGTATGGCGGTTGACTAGGGTGTTAACTGGATTGGATTACAGAATGCTTAATCCAAAGGTAAAGCATTGTTTATTCTTAATGTTTCAGTACGCACTGAGTCCATTCCTTTTCTGGTTTTGCTTTTGATTGGAATGGTTAAGTTAGCCCCCAGATCCATCAGTGAAAGTATTTGCTGAAGAGACCAGCAAGTGAGTGAGTGAGTGGAGTAAGGAGGATTCACCCTCAATGTGGTAAGTACTGTCCAATTGGAACAAAAAGGAAGAGGAAGAGAGAATACTCTCTCTCTTCCAGAGATGGGAAAACTTTTTTCTTTTGCTCTTAGACATCAAAACATCAGGTTCTTTGGCATTTGGACTCTGAGACCCACATGAGCAGCCCTCTGGCTTTCTGGCCTTCAGCCTCAAACTGAGAGTAGCACCCGTTCTCTGACCTCTTTCCATAATGATGAGACATCTTCTTAATAATAACAATCGTGATTGACACTGCTTTAAGTACTTTTTCTATTAATCTTCACAACCTCTAAGAGGTAGGCACTATTATCTCCATTGTACAGATGAGTAAACTCATTGTCACATAATGAAGACAACTCTCCCTTCTGTTTATCCAAAGCCTTTGTACTACGACTCTACTAGCAAGTGCTTTCTATTTGGCTCCTGTTACTGAGAACTGTGAGTCTTATCTGCCGTGATGGAGTCGAAGCTCTTTTAAGCGAACAGGACATTCTTTAGGTATCTTTGTAAGTACTAATCCCTAGACCTTCTTCACTATTGTCTAACAAAGTTGTTTGTTTTGTTTGTTTGTTTGTTTTGTTTTGTTTTGTTTTTTGTTTGTTTGTTTTTACCCACAATAGGTATCTGATAAATATATTTTTAATAGATTATTGTTTTGTTAAATTTAATTTGCTTCATCTTCGCAAGGAAAGGTAAATGTAGTTGGCATAAACATATTTTGGCAGAAGGAATAGATATGAAAAGTAAACTACTCTTTTTTTGTGCTTAGCCACCATAATCCCACAAATAATGGATTAGACTACTTGCCAAATGTGATGACTTACTGGGAAACCTACACAGCAAGTGAAGTAGGCGTAGCTCCTGCCTTCCAGATCGTATTTCAGAGAAAACATGGTAAAGAAAAGACAGAAGACAAACGGCCACATCGTGCTCTGGTTGAAGGTGCCTCATTTCTTAAGAGAATACATATACTAACTCATTTCATTCTTATAATAAGCCTCTGAAGTAGGTACTCTTGATTTACATATTTACAGATGAGCAGTTCAGTAACTTACTCAAAATCTGGCCTGGTGGTTAAGGCACTGGTCTCCCATGTGCCGACTATGGTTTGAATCTTGGATTCAGTGGCTTGAAATTCATACCAGGCACATGTGTGTGCATCCCAAAAATTTCTAAAGGAGAATGGAGGAGAAGGGATTGTGGCATGCTATCCCCCCTGGGGCGGGGGGGGGATGATTTCTCACTTTTTGTCTCTCTGTCTCTCCAGCAAATGCACACATCCCATAGCAAAAATCTCTTTTAAAAAAGTTCATGGAAAATATATTTAAAGTATGAATTTATTATGATGCACTTTTTGAAGTTCTTGCAGAATTTTCTTTAAAGAATTATATAACTTTATTTGTTCATTCATTCATTTAATTTGACCAGAGAGAGACAGAGAAAGAATGAGAGAGAGAGAGAGAGAGAAAGCCACCAGGTTCAGGACTTGAACTGTGGTTGGCCATGTGTGAGTGTCCAGCATCTTACCCATCATAACACCTCCCGAGATTTTTAATGATACACATTTCCTACAAATTTTTTGAAGGCCACATGTAACACCTATAATAAGACCATTTGATTATGGAGATATCAAAAAATTAATTTAAAAAGGAAAACCACCACCATGCAAAATCTTTCCCCCTTAGTTATAAGGTCCAGTAGTCACCAGATATAGTTTCTCCCTTCAGTAGCAATGTATATCCCCTATCCATCATTATTTTTGGTCAGGTTTGGCCACATGATTTGCTTTGGTAAATGAAATGCAGGTAGATGTTACAGGGTGCCAGCTGAAGCCTGGACCTTGGAATGTTTCATATGTTTCCATTCATCTCTCTTACATATGTGCCATCATCATGAAAAAAACAAAAACAAAAACAAAAACAAACATGCCTTGGGCATGAGCCCAAAAGTACAAGAGACTCCCATAACAGAAATTAACCTAACCTGTAGCTTGGAGCCAAGCCCAGCTGAGCCTACTGTAGGTCAATGAAAGCCTTGCTGACCAAAATCACACTAGAACAAATGATCTTATGTAACTGAGATAGAGTAGGTTAGAGTGGTTTGTTACACAGCATTGTTGTAGCAATAGCTAACTGATACAGGCTGGCACCAGGGGTTGTAGCATTTACTTTAGCAACAATGACTATTGCCTTTCTCTTCCTTTCTAACTATAGAAATGCCTGTAGCAAGTGGGTGTGGGGTCCAAATTCAGAGAATAAATACCAAATGAGAATAGATACATTTGAGAGTTCTCATTTCTGCCATGTTGGCATTTAGCTTATGCATTAAAAGTCCCTGAAATATCGCTTGTTGGCTGGGCTGTCACGATCCGTTCTATAGACATTTTGATGCACTTTATTACAAACTTTAAAATCATATTAGCAGCTGTTATTTTATATCACAATGGATTAATAAGATGCATTTTCACAAATAAGACACATTTTAGATAGTTTTGAAAAAATTTCAGTGTGAAAATCTTATGCCAGGATTCCACATTTTAAATGACACATTTCCAAATAGCCTAGAGTGAAAATGCTTAAGTAATATGCCTATTCGTACTATGCTTGAAACCGTCAGCTCCCCAACAACCCAAGAAGCACGCAACCTTCCTACGTGTCATGTTCTTTTCTATTGTAGTGTATGACAGTCAGAGAAAATGTAGCTCTTGACTCTCGAGGCAGGGGAGTTCAGTGAGTAGCAATGAAAAACAACACAAATAAAACACTTGTTTTTCAGTTTTCAGTTGCCGTAACTGAACACGGAATGAAAATTATCAGAAAAGCATGTATTCCCTTTCAGATATTACAATGACGGAAGGTTCTATTGCCTTTTCATGTGAAATAATTAGGAAGGATAAGGGTTTTTTTTTTTTTTTTCTTGGAGGCAATCCTGCTTCCTATGGTGTTGCTAAGGAATAAGGAATTTTCCTTCCAACTGATCTTAAAAAGAGATATCTAAGATCTATATCGCCTGTTTATGGATTACAGCTAACTTTATAGTCATGCGTAAACTGTACATGTGAGTGCAGTAAGACACGTCCCCTGTCTCACAATAAAAATATTATGGAACATTATATTTCTGTATAGGAATGGCACTCCTATTTTACTAGGAGAAAGGTACAGGACTAATTTAATTGACTAACATAAAAGTCTCTCAAGTAAGATCGATATTTTATTTTCTCAACAGTTTTCATAAACGAAGATTTAATTCCACCTGCATTCCTTAGCCCCTGAGACGGCGACAAGGTGTGCTGACCACCCTGCTCTCTGGGGCAGAAACGTAGGCCCTTCAGAGCAGCTTTGCAATGTGAGCCGTGCATCTCAACTCGGCTGCACGTTAGCATCACCAGGGAAGTTTTTATAAGTCACCGAAGCCCAGGCTCCTCCTCAGATCAATTAAATCAGAATCTCTGGGGGTGGGTTGAGGTATTATTATGTTTTTTAAAAACTCCCCAGGTGATTCAGGTGTATCGCCAGACTCCTCATCCCTGGACTCAGGCTTTGCATTTTAAGGGAACTGACCAGCGAAGCTGTCAGGTAGATCTCTCCCATGGTGCTGGCCCTGTCTTCCTGCTCTGGTTGCCAAGGGCAGAAACCCCCTGCTCAGTGCCCACACCAGCAGTCTCTTTGGTGGTGCTGGTGGTAGTGATGCTTTATTCCCTTTGTACACTGTCGATCTTTATTGCCATTGCTTCAATGCATTTGAGTGCAGAGCTCCCAGCGACATCAGTGGGGTGCTGCTCCTGGAATGAGTTCGGAATGCACCATTGAGAGCTCGTTGGTGCAGTTGGAGAGGGAATCTCGCCCCGAGCTTTTTACACGCACCAGGGTTTAGGTTTCTTTCTTTCCTCCTTTACTTTCTTTATAATTTTGCGTTCTCATGTCTATGCCTTGTGATTGAGAATTTCGTCTCTGGAGTCATTTCTTTACTTTCTCTAAACTTTCCACATATTTTATTCTTTCTTTATATCTTCCTGAGGTCCATCCTGGGGCAGTTATCCCTCTGAGTGGGTAGATGTGGAGAGAGAGGGATAGAGCCAGTTCCACTCCTGACCAGAGGCAAATCTTGGGCCACTAAAGGTAAACGGTGTAGGATTCCCATTCCTCTCCAATGCAAAGAACTGAACGAGAGAAATTTCACAGTTTCTTTTGCTAATGAGATTTTATAAACTGGGGAAGTCTTTCAGAGCAGAAAAGACTTTGGTCAAGGGAACCCTTTGTACTCCATGAAGAAACAATATTTGAAAACCTTTTGTTAGTAGGGGAAGAGGAAGTGGGGACAGCTGCCTGGGAATTTCTCACGACTTTATGGCAGGAATACCCATGAAAAGTCTTGAGTCTGAAGTAGCTCACTGCATGAGACTCACAGTTCTGCCTTCTCCTGTCTTAAAAGGAAATCCCTAATCCATCGACCAAGTGGCTAAATCGATAGTGAGGCCTTTTGTCTTGAAGAGCACCAGCAGAAATTCATCCCATCATTTTCTCAGGAAAAGGTAAATGGACTTTTTTCATGGAGAATATTTTATTTCCATCAGTACTACTTTCTTGGGATAACCATACTTCGGAGCCTCTAATTCAGAATCATTTGACATTCAAGACAATTCTCACGATTGAAAACTCAAGTGACAGCTCTTCTTCCTTTAGAAGAAAATGGACGTCATTATTTTCAACCGTGTCGCCTCATTGATTCTTTGCTCCACACTCTGGCCATCAAAGTGAGGATGGAGCCTTCAGTGGTGTGGGATTAACCCTCGCCATTAGGTTCCACGGCGTCTTCAGGCAGATTCCACTGTGTTGAATGGCTTTTCTTTTTAAATCAGTCATTTGAGGAATTTTGTTCAAGCAAGGTATTTTGAAATATTTGAAAAAAATGAGAAAGGCAGTATTTGGAATTTATTTAAATAGCTATGTCTTAATTATCTTCAGATGGAAATCATGGGTCAACAATATCTAGTGCATTGCCTCCAAAAGAAATGTTGGAAAAAAGGTAATCGGCATTAAAATTAATTTAAAAGCTTTCATATTTCAATTGTTACTTTCTTCTTGCAACCAAGTGGGAAGCAGGGTATGACCAATGGGGGGGGGGCGCTGGGGAATGGCAAACTGAAGGCATCAGGTTGGTTAAGACTACTTCTGAAAGAAAAGAAAAGGGAATCAAATTGTTGAGAATACTGAGGGTTATTTCCCGCTCCTCCTCCTCCTCCTTCTTCTCCTTTCTCTATTTGCTCTTCTTTTTTGTTCGTTTATCTGCTATAGGACACATGTACTTGTCAAGTGGAGAGAGAGAATACCCTAGGGGATGGCCATGCAGCAATTCCTTCTTCTTGCTCCTCTTGGGATTTTTGAGCACACATGCACATACCACCAGTCCAGGACTTGAACCACGTGGTCGGCCACCTTATCCACCACACTACCATCTGGCCCCACCTTATTTGTTGTTCTTTAAGGTAGTGCTATTTGAAATAGAGAAGATCTTTAAAAAATCATGGATTGTTGCTATGAATTATTTAGCAAAACAAAGCAAACAGACAGGTCCATTTCCTTTCTTAAATCTGACATGCCAATGCTCTCACAAGAAAAATGACCAAGCAAGCTGGAACCTCTAAGTGAAAATTTTTCAAACTCACATTCACAGTTAGTTGGCTATAAGATGTTCTCACTATCTCATCAGCTTTCAAAAACTGAAAGGTCATAGTAAGAGGCACTGAATAAGAATGAACTTGAAGGACATGTATGAGAAATCTACCTTCAGGGTTACATTTTCAAAAGGGTCCCAAAACAAGGCTACAAAATGTGGACGAATATTCTGGTGCATACCCACTGTCGTTGTGGTATGAGAAAAACAGCAAGGTATACCTCTCCCCAGCCAGCTTCTCTGTTCAATACGCAAAGCTTTGCACAAACAGGGAGTCAGCGGAGTGAAGAGAGAGAATTCCGAGCAAGGAGCTTCACTGGACAGTATCTAGATTTGCCACAAAGGTCCGTCAATGTGCTGAGCTTGCCAGAAGGCTGAGCAGAGATATCTACGTAAGCAGTGAGTGGTGAAAGTACAGCCGCACTGATGTCAAAATAAATCAAATGCATTGTTTAGCTGGTCAGAGCACTAAAGGGGAAAAAAAAATAGGCCTGTAAGAGGCCTCCCAAACATAGATTCAAACATTGACTGCATCAGTGGCTTTCTTATACACGCGGCCAGTGGAATTAAAGGCACAGAGTGAAAGGGAGAGAAAGGAAAAATAAATTAACATAAAGGAAGAAACAAAGTACAGAAAGTATATAATTAGGAATAAAGAATATGGGAATGGGAGAAAAAAATGAATATCTGAGTAACAGCAACAATAAAAATAGGCTAACTGGACAAGTCTCTCATCTCTGAAAGAGTTAAACGCCCAACCTAAGTCTGTAAATCAGACTCTTTCCTTCTCAGTTATTTGCACCAGACCCCTCAAACGTCTCCACTGGCAAAGGAACACGAACACACTCCCTGGAAGCTCTAGCGACAGAGCTTAGAGCAATCCTACAAATCTTTCGTCTTATCTTTAAAATCGGACATTCTGATCTCCATTTCATCCGTACTTACCCATGGAAGTTTTCCTCCAAGTCTAGAGAGTAGAGGCCACTGTTTTCCATTGATAGAGCAAACCCCTTAGCATGCCCTAGAACCCTGTGCACCCACAGTCTGGTTTGGAGATAAGGGAAGAAGAATGGATGTCTAGCTACTAATAATTGGTCTTGACCTGCACGAAGGACTGAATAAAATAGGCACCAACATCTAAGAGGAACAAAGACATTTGGACGACTACGAATAATTCATAACAGGTCTGGGCTACCATGGGCAAGACCTTGGTGTGTCAAAGCAAGTCGGAGCCCAAGTAAGAGGACCTGTGAGTAGAAAGATGAATATCTGAGTAACAGCAACAATAAAAATGGAAATAAAGAAGTAGAAAGAAGCCCCGCTCCCATGGGAGTGAAATATTAACAGATTGCATTTTCCTTTCAATACTCTCTTTCATTCTGCACGCCCAGTACCACTCAATCTAGTTATCAAACTCCAGCCTACATCAAAATTGTTCAGAGATTTGTCAAAACACAGATTCCTAAGCCCCACTCTCAGGATTTTTGATTCAGTGGGTCAGGAAAGAGGCTGAGAATCTGCATTTTTAGTAAGTTCTCTGGTGATGCTGATGCTGCTACTCTGTGGCCTACACTTTGAGAAACCTGAATTAAAACATTCTTTGTTCACTCACTCAGGGAAGAGATGCATAATGGAAATTTGAGGAACAATCCTAAGATTTAAATTTTAAACCCTAGACTTTGGGAGAAATAAAAGGACTCTCAGCTTAGACAAAGATTTGGAAAATTCCCAAAGAACTAGAAGCAAGTCTTCCTTCCCTGGAGGGCACTGATTAGAGCTTAGATGCTGGTGAGGTCTCCGAGAAGTAAGCCTAGATTTTGAGAACTCCACTACTGAGCCTCAGTTGGAGATGAGAAAGTGACAGCTGGTGGTTTGGGAAAGCGTGAGAAACCTATCCCAGCCCAGGAGCAGCAGTCAGCGTAATGGTTATGTTGTTGGACTCCCATGTAGTCAATCGCGGTTCGCGTCCTGGACCTGGTGACTTAAAACTCACGCTGGGCACGTGTGCGTGTATGCCCAAGATCCCGAGAGGAGAATGGAGGAGAAGGGATTGTGGTGTGGCCATCCCCCCAGGGGGTGATTTCTCCCTTTCTATCTCTCCGTCTCTCTCTTTCTGTCTGGCAAACGCAAACTCCCTATAGCAAAAACCTCTCCAAAATAAGAAAAGAAAAGAGAAAAGGGAACTCCCTATAGCAAGAAAAGAAGGAAAGAAAAGAAGGAAAGAAAGAAAAGAAAAGAAAAGAAAAGAAACGAAACGAAACCTATCCCAGCCTGCAAGAGCCTGGGAAGCTGGGAAACTGGGAAGACCCCTGAGAAGACATGAGCACGTGGCATATCCGAGGTGGCAAGCTTTCTCTTGAAGGGCCTGACAGTAAACGTTTCAGGCTGGCACACCGTGGGGACTTGGTCAGAACACTTGGTTCTGCCATCACACAAAAGTCACCACAGACCCTCTGTAAACGAATGAACATAGCATGTTCCAACAAAACTTTATTTACACAAATAGGCATCAGGCTGGTTTGCGCCTGTGGGCTCTGGTTTGCCCACCCTTAGTCTAAGACAACAGCTCTTCAGATAGCCCACAAGTGTTCTCTACAGCCAGCATATTCCAGGAGGTCCAGAATTATATCATGTGCCAGAGAACAGCGGAGAAATCGGGGACCTTGGACAGCTTCTCTGAAATTCCGGCATCCGGCATCATGGGAGCAGTAGTGAAGCCCTCGGCTTAAGGCACCTTGCTGAGGTGGAATTGTGCTCTGCGCCAGACCCCCGGTGTCTCTGGGCCAGCATGCCCTCAGAGCAGTTATATAACTCAGCAAAGGAGAGCAGAGGGGATGGCTCCATGCTGATTACATCGCCCAACCCTTTCAGGCCAGAGGCACAAAACAGAAATCATTTCATTTTTATTCTTTTTTTTTTTTTTTTGAGAGATTTTCGCTACAGGGCATGTGCACTCGTCAGAGAGACTGTGAGACAGAAAATGAGAAATCATCCCCCAGGGAAATGGCCATGTCACAATCTCTTCTCCTCCATTCTCCTCTTGGTATTTTGGACATGCACACACATGCACCTGACATGCATTTCAAGGTACTGCGTCCAGGACTCGAACAGCAGTCAATCATGTGGGAATCCAGTGCCTTAAACACCATGCTACCGGGAGGCCCCAAGTTGTTATTTTTTTAAAGCCAAGTTTATTTCTTAATCTATTAATGGAAAGGAGCTATTTTACTTTTTTGTTAATTTGAAACATTTTTCTTTTAAATTGGCATGTATGATACAGCTATAGCATACCACTCACTAGCCACAGCTCAAGTGCCCAGTCACCACATGTGGCTAGCAGCCGCCATATTGAACAGTGCAGCTTCAGACACCAAGTCTTCCTTTTCTCCCTTGCAAGAACAATCAGATCACTCCCACCAACTCTGTCTTGACTGACCTTAGAATGAGTTCAGAAGAAGTTTATGCAGAGAGCGTACGGGTCCCAGCTGCTGGAGGCTTGTGAGGGAGGTGAGTGAAAGAACTAAAAAAGCCACCCTTTAGAGTCAGTGAAGAAACCAGGCGGATAAAGATGACCACTTTTAGGAATTATTAATAATTCAGGTTTTAGGGAAGGTTCATGTATATGACCACTCCAGGAAAATCTATACCATAGGTTATCCAAAAAAATCGAATGTAGCAGCCCAACTTCAGAGGCATAGCTGTAGCACAGTTCTCTCCAACACTGGAAGCCATATGGAACATCAGGGTTCAAGTACCGGGTCGAAATGTCCACACAATGCCTGTGATCCTGACTGGGGAGGCTCTGTTAAGGGTGCTTGGTTTTCTCTCTCTTTCTCTCTCTCTCTGTGTCTTTCATTCAAAAAAGAAACTTTTAAAATAATCTAAATGTGGTAACATTTCTCAACCATTACTCACTTTTAATAAGTTTTGAAGAAAAGATGAATAGAATAGTAAATCTATGTTATTAAAATAATTTACAACTCATCAAGAATAATAAACAAACAGAATAACTTGATGCTCACACATTTCAAAGAGAAATAACTCTAATTTGTGTATAATGTATGCCCCAGTACTTGGTTTATAACTCACTTACCAATGAAGAATAAAGCCTGGAGGTTGGAAGCCTCACCCGGACACTGGTGCCTTAGGCACTTCAGTGACGGTTGTGGAAGTCGGGAACCCAGATAACTTAGGATGCACTCAGAGTCCTGCTGTATGTTGAAGGATTTCACAAGACCTATATGCCTCATCTCTGGCCCAGTGGGTCTGGAAGTTAAGTAACACCCAGACACTGTATTCATACAATCTCACAAATCAAGCCAGGGCTGGAAATGCAGACCCTCACAGGGAATGGAGAGTCCCATCTGTTGATCTGAATTCGTGGACACTCCTGGTAATTCTGCACCTCCGGATAGCATCAGCTAGGTGCTACCTTATAGTATATTCATTCTACTCGAAATTTCAGGCCTAAAGTCAGACATGTATTCATAGATATGTATATAGCAGCTGAGCTTGCTATGGAAAGTAGATTACTTAAGAAACTTTGTGAATCAACAAAATGTGTTGGGGGGAGGAATGGAAAACTGAGATAGTGTAGGAGGAGGGTGGGAAATGGCAGAGGATGAGAAATAGGGAGAAATAAATAAATAATATATTAAAAAATGGAAATGGAAAATTATTGACGATTACATGTATGATTACATTGATTACATGTATGACTAGATCACTATGCGGTATATTCTGGATGAGAAATCGTATTTTGTATGCTGTGATAATGCTCAGGGAATGAATGTAAATGAATTAATTAAAAAGGAAAGGTACAAAACCAAAAGCAAACAAAACAACAAGAAGGAAACATCGCCTTCCTATTGGCTAGAACAGCTAACCGAAATCATCACCTCCTTTCATTTACACCCGGACTGGAGTAGAACTGTCATAGATTGCTTAGGAAAACATGAGAACGGCCTTTTTAAAGTCAGGAGAAAGATGCTTCATGTTTAAGAAATTAGGTTCATGAGGTGACAATGGAGCTCCGCTCAGAACCACCCCCTCTCGGCCTCTCCAGCATCAGCCTGGCCCTTATCAAGAAACATTGCGAGCCATATACACAATTTCACATTTTCTAGTAACACTATTCCCAGAAGTGGGACTAAACAGGTAGACATTATTGAAGTAACATTTTCTTTGACCCAACAGACCAGAAATCATATAGTTTCGACATGTGATCAATATCAAATATGACTAATGACATATTTTACTTTATGGATGCTAAGCCTTGGAAATCTGGTGAAGAGTTTACACTCAGAGCAAGTGACTGGCCACATGTCAAGTTCTGTTGGCCACATATGTCAGGCTTGCCACAGTGGGCTGTCCGGCAGCCGTGGTCACCAGGGAAGAATGAGAAGCAAGACCTTCTTTGTGCCAGACACGACCAGAGCTTTCCCCCCTTCGACAAGCATGCAAAGGTATTTCACCAGTTGTGAGTTCAGTGTGGTTAGCAAATTTCAAACAATGGAGAGTCTTAATATCCCTGGTTCAAACACAGGACATGTGTGGCAACCCTGCTTATTTCTACCACCAAAATAAGAATGACGCAAAACTGTCATGACAGCTGAGTGTCAAACAGCAAGCACCCCACATCGCACCTCCACTGATCACACATCCTTTGCTTACTTACTTATCTTTTAGGAACTTGAAATCTTCAAAAGACTTCTTGAAATTGCATCCTTTTTACTCTCAGATTGGACGACAGTGTATGTGTTGGGAGGTGGGGAACAGGTGAAAGAAGATTCTTGTTTTTATAGCTGACATGTCATCCCAGAGAAAACAGTTTGATGGAGGAGAAAGAAAATATTACTGCAGCACCATTTCCCCAGCTTGCTAGCGTCTCTTGCTGCCCATTTTGGACGACACGTTCAGCATCACCTCAGATCACAAATAGCCAAAGAGGAGAATGGCGCTGGCAGTAGTGACTGAAATATGTCTTGAACGTAAAAGAGAAATACGGATTAGCCTACCTGTTAGGGGCTGTTTTCTTGTCCCTGGGGGTAAGTAGAGGCTACTCTCCCAAGTGATCAGGCAGCTGGGCTTTGGAATGCCCCGGGATTTGGGAGGTACAACTAAAAATCACGCCCATCGATGCATTCACAGCAAAACCAAAGCCTTGCCAGAGTTTCTGAGGGTTTTAGGAAGGTCAGTGAGTCTTTCTCTTCCACCACAAGAAAAAAAAAAATAAATAAAAGAACAAAAAGTGTAGGCTATTTGCACTAGTCTATCTGATGTTGAATCCTGCTGACGGAATATCTCACAAACATCCTCCCAAAACGTCAAGCACATGGGTGTGTCTATACAACCTAAGCCAAAATGGACGGGACTGAAAAGGTTTTGCCACCTGCATGAGCTGCTGGGATGCCAAACTGGCTTCAGAATGCTCAGCCAGAACCAGTGGGTGGAAGCTGCTGGAAGTCACTTCCAGTTTATTGTTTGGAAAGGTCTTTTTTTTTAAAAATCAAGAATCGACAATGGTATGGATTCTGAGGGGAGACAGTTTCACATCAATGGGTTTGTTCAAGCAGAGATTGAGTGGCTAGTTCTTAGGCAAGCTGCACTGGGAAATCCTATATTCTGGAAGGTCCTCTCACTCAGTTAACCATCACTGAGAACTGCTATGTGCCCAATGGTGGGATCACAGAAATGAAAAAACAAAAAATATGTGGTCTCTGGTCTTGAATTACTCAGAGATTCACGATTCCAGCCATGGTTGGCATCAACATCATAGGGTCAAGTCAGCATAAGGTGGGTTTGAAGGAGAACAGCTCATTTGGGGCCCCACACTCCTTAAGGCAGCCTGCTCTGATAAAGCAATGAAACCACTCAGCACAGTAGCGTGATCAAAGCCTCGGGTCATGCTGGCCTTCCTGCCTGGAATCCTTCTCAGCCTCCCTGTGGTTTATCTGCTCTTTCAGGGGCCGGGCAGAGCCCTCTCTCTCGCATGTCCCCTTTGACAACCCAAAATGAGTTGATGAATTCTCTCTTCCTAGAGAGTCTCTTTCACATAGAGCTAACACCGCCATGCTTTGCTATTTTTTATGTTTTTATTGTCTTCTCAGTAATTATAGCTATTTAAGTTTGGGAGCAAAGACAGTCTGCTCTTCTATGTCTGGAATTATAATAGTTCTAGATTTGTTGCATGAAGAGTAAAAATAAAAATTAGTAGATAAACTAAAAATTCAAAAGAATTCATCATATTAACAAATGAGTGTATTAAAACTAAATGATCCAAAACAAGAAAATAATGAGAAAACTACTTTTCAGTACTAGAAAACAAGAATACATCTAGAGAAGGCACAGGAAAAGACACAGAGATCCATGTGAAGAAATTTTAATTTTTTAACTATTAAATTAATTGATATTTGAAACTCAATACATACATAAATTAACATTAGGAATACTGTACATACCTGCTTTTTCTTACACATATGTGATACTAAAGGTCTTTACTGGGTAATTTGATTTTAAAAATTTCCTAATGTGTTCCCTTTCTCTAACAAAGTTTTCCTTGTTGCTTCCTGATTTAGGTAGATAATTAACTCAAAGCTCTCTTCACATTGTGTAAGTGTTTCTTTATGATACTCAAGCATTCCTCAATAACAGGGACCAATCAAGCCACTAGGCAGATACAACCAAAGCGTGCCTTTTGGAAATGGCTCATCTGCCTCCCATCCTCAATAGAGAGCTGGTATATTTCAACCTTCCTCCTCTTCCTGAAAATTCATCTCATGGTATAATTTTCATAAAAAAGAAAACATATAATTTTATGCTTCAGTTTATATGTTTTAGAAAGATACTAAACAGGACCATCAGATGGTATAATGGTTATCTCGCTGGACTCCCACACGGTTACTGTGGTTCGAGTCCTGGACCCAGGGGCTTGTAACTCACACCAGGTGCTTGTGTGTGCATGTCCAAAATCCTAAGAGGAGACTAGAGGAGAAGGGATTGTGGTGTGGCCATATCCCCCTGAGGGATGATTTCTCACTATCTGTCTTTGTCTCTGTCTGTCTCTCTGCCAAGTGCATGCTCCCTACAGCAAAAACCTCTCTCAAAAAAAAAAAAAAAGAAAAAAAGAAGAAGAAGAAGAAGAAAGATACTAATAAACAACTGCTATTGCCTTTCAGCTTTTGGGGGAAAAAAAAGCATATGATTTGTCTAGAGATATTTTAAAGAATTAAGGTTTTTAAAAACATTATAATTATTTCGAGAATATAGCAATTGAAGTCATATTATTTGCATTGATAGAAGAAAGAAAAATACAGTCAACTAAAACTTCTAAACAGAATAGAGTAATTCTCTGTCTTACCCATATCGTATGTCCAAACGCAAATTTTCAAGCAACATGGGGGGCAGAAAGAAGGTACACTGACTTCCATCTCCTTTCCTGTTTTTATTTGTAATTGCCTAGAGTGCTTGCAGTTGGCAGAGAAAGAGAGAGAGAGCGCGAAAACACCCCTCAAGGGGGCATGGTCACACCACAATCCTTTTTCCTCTTTCTCCAACCTATTAGAATTTTGGGCGCACACACACAAGCCCAGCATGGTTTTCAAGTCAGTGGGGTTGGGATTCAAACCATGGCCAGTCACATGGGATCTGGCTCCCAATGCCCAGCATACAAGTGCTCCTCTTTTCTTTTCCATTTTTTTTTTATCTCATCTGTTCATTTGTATATATTTTTGACAATCAAACAAGGATATTATATATGACTTTCAATAGAGAATTTTGTATTGTTGGTTCTGTTAAGTGTTTCCTTTTTAGTTTGCTAGAGAGCCCATGCCCTTATTGATGAGAGACAGAGAGATAAAGAGAGGGGAAAATGAGAAAGCACACACATGCCCGACACGTTTTTCAGTCTGCCAGTCTGAGACTTGAACCATGTAGTTAACCATGTGGGATCTAGCCACCTTAATGTCCATGCCACCTGTTGGCTCTGTTTCTTATAGAGATCACCACAATAATGAAGTAGAACAAACTTGGAAAAAAAGAGAACAGATGAGTAGGTCATGAATACTAGCACTAAGCAGACAGATATCGAGTAACTGGACAGCAACTACAACAGTTTTCCAATTACGGCTGAAAAGAAGATACAGGAATGACTACACCTATGAGCAGTCCTACCCAAGAAAATGCACACCGCAAGGAGGAAGAAATGTAAGCAAAGCCAACTCTTCCAGCTTGGGACACTGAAGGTACGCGTATTTAACATTCACACAACAGAGCTTTCGGGGCTCATGGCACCTAAAATGGAAGTATCTCTTCCATGTCCAGAGTGTCCCACCTCAGCTCTCGCTGAGACCTCCAGGAATCCTCACCCGAGTCCATGCCTTGATCACTGTCTATACCTGAGAAGAGAAAGTCAAACCTTTGTTCAGTCACTCCCGAGGAGCCCCATTCCTCTTAGCTCTCGGTTCTTACGTCAGATGGTGATGTGGTGTCTACCTTGTCCCCAGTGAGACAATTCATAGTGTCCTGAACAAGCCTGGCCTCTGACACCTAGATACTGGCCGTCCCCAGTTTAAGAAAAGAGCCTGGGTGCCCTGAGATCTGCCACCATCACTAGCTCAGGGTCCAGGGGTCAGGGATCGGATAGCCCTGTCTCACGGAGTTACACTTCTACCATAGCGCAGCCCAGGCTGGCTCTGGCTCCTTGGTTAAAGCCCTTTCGATGCACACCTCTTTCTCTTCACACACAAGCACACCAAAGCTAAGGCCTCACCATCGGCCTCATAGTTACTGAAGGATTACTGGGTCAAAGGCTTCATGGTCTATACTTTATCCAGTTTTCACAGCACCTTGAGGTGAATTTGCCGTTAACTCTATTTTACAGGAGACAAAACTAAGATGCGTGAAAGATAAGCCATGTCAGGCAGCCGGGAAGTGTAGAGCCAGGAATCTAACCAAGTGTCTGATTCTAAAAGCTACACTCTGCTCTGCACTCAGGACTACCCACCACCTCCACCCCGACTTTAACATCCCCAACCAGAGAGAGGAAAACACTACCACAAAAACCTGAGGAGACCGAGTGAGGTGCCCAAGGCCAAGGAGAGATGTGAGAAACTAGCTCGCCCGGTAATCACGTGAGTTAAGGTGTCACAGGCAGCGGAAGGAGATGTTCTCTGAGTGTTCGGCAGCAGGACCGACTTCCAGTACTCCAGACACGCTCTGGTGAGTCTCATGTACTGAGCCACAGAAAGGTCTTCCTCGCCCACTCTCCACATTAGCAGTCAGTCTTGCTTCCCTGCTCAGGCTTCAATTCTCTCTGTGGGGACCAGCAGTTGGCATAATGGCTATGTCACTGGACTCCCATGTGGTCAACTGTGGTTCAAGTCCCGGACCCAGTGGCTTAAATTCACACTGGGCACATGTTCATGCGTGCCCAAGATTCCGAGAGGAGAATGGAGGAGAAGGGATTATGGCATGGCCATCCCCCCTGGGGGGTGATTTCTGTCTCTCTGTCTCTCTCTATCTTTCTGGCGAGCACATGCACCCTATAGCTAAACCTCTCCAAAAATAAATTCTCTTTGTAAAGGGCAGCTCTGGCTTTGTCTTGCTGGTTAAGAGCCTGCTCTCATTCCCGCCCGGAGTCCTAAAGTCTTGTGTGTCTGATATTTGTTTCTCAGATACAAGGATTGTTAAAACTCATCTAGATGAACTTTTGGACATCGGGAGGGCATCTGAGACCATACTGGATATAACAGCAAGTGATCTGTACAGTTTCTACTAGGTCCAGAAAAGGGTATTTTGGGGCTGAAGCTTATTTTCTGGGCCATCTTACAATATAAGTGGAAAGTAATTATCCAGTTGCGAAATGTAGATGAACTAAACATTATTACAATATTTCTCCATAAGACCAAAGGGATACCAGAATTACCCTGATTCCATTTATTTTTAACACCTCCGTCTCCACACCAAAGAGGACAGGGTTTGCCATGTTGTAAGATCCCATCTGATTCATCTTAGACATCAGTGAATCCAAACCTAATTCTATGTGACATTTCTGGTGGGGCGTTATATTTTTGCAAAAATAAATCCCCTTGATTAAAATTTCACACCTAGCTGAGGACCATGAAACGCTGATTACCTGGTCCAGTCCTAGCCTAGCATTGCCAAAAGGTTTACAAACCTCAGTACAACTTGAGGGGAACTTGGCCTAAGCTTCAAGGTAGTAGAATCATTGAAAGCCCAAGGCATTTGCCAGGTGGCTTGTTCCCTGTCCTGTGTCAGCAGCTCTAAATTAGGCACATGCTCTTTAATCCAGCCATGAAAATGATTGGCTGATATAGCCGGAGCCCAAAGGAAATATGAGTAGGCTGGCTTCTCCTGTGTCTCTCCATGGGTTTGAGGGGAGAAAGCAAAGTTTATTCTCTGAAAGCAGATGCTCAGATTCCAGTGACATTGAGAGAAATAGAAAGAATTGCAAATGCCCGGATTTGCAAACGTTTGGGTTATGAACTAGAGGCAGGGGCAATCTTTAGGCTAATGATATTATAAAACTGTTTGTAAAGCCCGAGGCTTAAACATCTCTAGCACCATAACTAGCTACTGTTTTAAAAAGGACATTAGGTTCACATTTGCATCTTTGAGATAAAGGTTTTATGTCAGAAGTTCAGCCCTCTGGACAGCATAAAATCATAAGAAATGTCTGGGTTATACCAGTTGTCCATGAATCCACTGTTTGGCCTTTAATAATGGTTTGTGGCCCAGACCCCTGCGTGACCTCTCCCTCCGAAGGTTATGAATATGCGTCTGAAGTGTTATCCGTAAGTGTGAGCCCTTCTCAAAGTTGTTGATATTCTCCGCTGCACAACCTGTCCATGAGCAACATGAAACAGTATTTCTTACGTTTATTCTTGTACAATGTGCTTGTTTCAAGGAGGTCCATTAGTTGTCTAATGACTGAAGTTGGTGAATGAGATCTATGACCACCTCTTTGGATTAGATAGATTTCAATCATTGCCACACTCTGACTCTGGTGGCAATGTGGAAAATGAATGGAAAATGAATGGACTCATGGCAAGACTGAAAGCAGCAAGCCCATGAGCATCTTCAGAAATAGTCCGGGAAAAAAGGGCAAACAGCTGAACTGCGAGGGAAGCACGAGCTTTGGGGAAGCGAAGATGGAGGGAGACTAGCTTACAGCCCTAAGTGCATCACAATGCAGCTAATATCCTCAAAGAGACTCGAAATCTGCCGAGACGCTTCAGAACTCTTTAGAGAGCCTTATCAGAAATAACAGTGTTGAGAAAGAAGTTATGAGAGAAGCAATGGGTGGAATCTGGGACAAAAACCTGCTAGGGAAAAGTCTAGAATTTGGTAGCCATCGGAAGAAAGGTGGTAGACAAACCCAGCCAGTGGAAGGAATGTATTTGAAAATATTTGGAAGGTCCTGATCTAAACAAGGACACAACAAAACAATGGCCATATGAAATATAGACAAAATATTTTAAAATATAAGTAATGTGGAGGGCCACAGGTGAGGCAGGATCAGTTTTGAAGACTACACGCTTGACGGTACATCAAGGCACTGACAGGGTCTCTGAGAATTAGGGACACATGAGAGTACCTGACAGATGCATGAGGTTTGACCCACAAAAGTCTCAGAAAGAAACAGAAAATCAAGGAAGAAGAAGGAAAAAAAAAAAAGATGGATGACTTTAAAATTAGAAAAACTAAATTTGGGCTTATTATGCCCAAGAGGAATATAGCCTGATGCACAATTTATGCAAATTGATAAAGCTGATTACACAAATTAGCCAAGGCTTTGGCTTGTTTTTTTCTCTGGTCAATAAGTCTCCCACACCCTCCTTTTCCAACTCTGTCACTACTGGCATTTACAGCAAGTGCTCCTGTGAGTGATGGTGGCCGACGACTTGAAAACACTGGGTGGAAAGAGTTCCTTAGTTCAGGCTCTGGGTCTGAACTTACAGGGCGCTAAGGGATCAGGACAGAGGGGCGCAGCAGCTTCTCCTGTGAAGTGACAGCGTGACCACGGTCCAAGATCATTGCACGGGAGAGTTTCCAGATAATCCTCACCTAAACCCCTTCTGAGCGTTACCAACGGAATGAAGCACAGTATTTGTGAACTGTTATCACCATGCATTTCAGCCAATCCTCAGAGCCACCCGAGGAAGAAGAATCTATGGTCATCATTTAAATACGAGAAACTGCATTTTTGTGAGATTATGTCATCTTTGCAAAGTCACAGGGAAAGAAACCGGGACCCAAATCCAAGTCTGTACGCCGCTGTCAAATAAGGCTTTTCACAGAATCAGTTCTGTCGGCTCAGGAGGTTGGGCCCACAGAGCTGAATTTTCTGTTCAAGTGCTCACCCTAGTGTACACTGTTTTAGGGAGTGAACGATCCTGTGAGTTGCACAGGAGGGCTCCCCACGGGGTTTCTGATTGAGGCAGTGTGGTGCTGGAGCTTGTGGGCTCTGCTCATTCACTTTCTAGATTGACCTGGGGCGGGCGGGTAGTTCCCATCTCTACACCTCAACTTTCTCATCTATACAACAAAGCTACCATATAAGAGTAACCTTCTTATGAATTTTATGAAGATGAAATTTAAAAAGGGAGAGGAGCACACACAAAACACAGCAACCAGCCCAGAGAAGTCTGCCAGTAAGTCCTAAAGTCCTAAGCTACTAGAACATTCTATGAAGACAGGCAGAATCCAAATATTACTTAACCAAACACTCCTGGAGTGCTAAATAGCAGCTACTGTTCACATCTGGGTATCCACTCCCGGAATTCTTACGACTGCTCAGTGTGAGGTAAGCCCTTAGCAGGCCCATTTTCACAGCAGAAGAGAGGGGAACCAGGTAAGCAGGTGCCCAGGACGCAGACCGGATGCGGGGCAGAGCCGGGCTCATGCTCCACGGCTCTGGCAGGGCAGGCTCTGACTAGGAGGGCTGCACCTTCAACCCTGTTTTGCCTAATTTCCATATGAATTTAAGCAACCCTTAGAAGCCAGCTATCCTCTAGAAAAAATAAAGCTATTCTTAAGTAAAATAGATGCCACGTTATCAGCGATCATGATTCTCACGGCAAACGAAAACATGCACTCTGAAAGCCTTAGAGTTCAATATTCCCAAATCGCAAGCCCTGATCTCCCGGTGACTTATTCTATTCCTCTTTCTTCTCTTATATTTAGGGCACTTTCTTTTTGATAAGGCGTGCCATTGCCCTTCAATGAAAAAGGCTCATGTAACAAGGAAAGGAAATCCTGTCCCCAAAAAAGACTGTTTTGTTCTTTCCTCTCCCACCTGCCCACGTGCCAATTGTGGGCTTTGATGGCTTAAAAGGACCTCCCCACGACCAAGGGACAAAGGAGCCATCCGTCAACGTGGGGGGACCAGTATTGACACAAGGCGCAGAATTAATTTCTCCAGTTTGTTGACATGTGACTGATGATGAGGTCAGCAGGGCAAGGGAGAAAGTCGAGAGGAAAAATGAAACACCCCGTGATTTAGCGAGAGACTGAGATAAAAACGGGGGTTCTTTGCAAAGAGTCCTCAAGTCATTCATTAAAGCACCTTTAAAAGTCCACCCAGGAAGTAGAGACCACATTTGTTCCTCACTGTCACCGCTCTCAGTAGTAGCAATTTGTCAAAAGAAACAATTAGCAGCATTTGGGACATTTTTTAAATGATAAGATGCATGAGAAAACACGATAATGCTTATTGTGAAATAAAAAGAGGAATCATGGAAAAAAGACAGTGTCTCCGTAGTAAGAGACGCAGAGAAAGGACCCCAATGTGGCAAACGTGAAAGCTTTGATGAGAATTTACTACGATGCGAAGACAAGAGCTGAAACAAGAGCAAGTTAGAAACAAGTTACTCTGGCATCAAGGAGATAAATGAGACAGGAATTGTACATTCACATCATCAGGACAACGGCTTTTCCTTCCCTTCAAGTACTGGGTAGGAAAAATGTGGTACCGGATGCCTACACTGAGTGGCTTTCAGATCTGAACGAGTTCATAGGGAAAGCAATGAAAATATTGACGCTGAGCCAACGAGGTGGTGCAGTGGTTAAGACAGCTGGCTTCTACATGGTCCACTGCACAGTTTGAGTCCAGACCTGGTGGCTTGAAAATCACACGGGATGTGTGTGTGTGAGTGTCTGAAATCCAGAGAGGAGGACGGAGGAGAAGGGACTGTGGTGTGGCCACCCCCCAGAGGATGATTTCTCTCTCTCTTTCTTTGGTGAGCACATGTGCTCTATAGCATAAACTAAAAGAAGAAAAAGGGAAGATTCTGATGTCTTTTAGGTCCTAAATTGCTAAGACACAGAATTAATGGAAAAAAACAGGTCATCAGTTTACTCGGACACTTACATTTCAGATTAATATAGGAAGAATATAAATTACAAGTATTTTCAAGAAAGTAGACTCACAAATGTGAAAATTTTTCCCTTTACCTTCTCACTAAAAGTGTCCTAGTCTTTTCTTCCCAGGAACCCTAATATCAAGATGCCATATTTAAAATCCTGTGAGAGATTCTGCCTCACCAAACCTTAGGTGGCAGGCAAAGAAGCTTAGGAGTTATAATATCCCAGATTTCTACTGAATTTTCAGAGTTAGACACTATGAAAATCTGCCTGTACAGCATTTGGGAGGATTTCATTTCTCTCTTCAGGATGCGTACTACTCAGCATCTGTACTACTCTCAATAACACTAAAAATGACTTCTACACTGTGGAATACGATAGGCTATTTCACTTTTCCTTGAGCCCTCAAGGGTAGTCAACAATGTGGACCACTGGAAGAAATCATTTCCCCTAGCATTCTGATACCTATCTAGACATTTCTCCTTAGTATTCAAACCCTCACCTACTCAAATTCAGTTTCAGTTTCTCAAGGCTTGATCCTGGAACTGCTTCCTTCCTCCTACGAGTGCTCTTTCTGAGGGAATTATTGATGTTCTTGGCTTCTAGTACTCTTTACATACCCATGACTCCCTAACTTACATGTCCAGCTCAAATGTCTCCCAGTCTTCAATGGATGTCTCAAAGACACTTATGCTAAGCGTATCTAAAGGTAAAAATTACAATCTTTCCTCTTAACTTAGACCTCCTTGCATATTTCAGAGCTCAGCCACTGACACTTCCATCCATATAGCTGCAGCAGCCCTAAACATGCTTCTTCCTCATTGTCCATCAATTTCATTCTCTGAGTATTACTGAGTCTTCCTCTTCTCCATCCCCATTGCCACCACCTTAGTCTAAGCTTCTTCCATAGCTCACCTGCAAGTCTTCTCAAGTCATCACCTTCTATTTTCCCCTGCTGTCTTCTCAGTCATTCTCCCCATAGCTGTCAGGATAGTCTATGAAAATTGAAATCCTATTTGGGCACTCTCTTCCCTAATGGCCTTTAAACTTTGTTTCTCTGAGGATAAAACTCCAGTCTCTAATATGGCTTAAACACAAAAGCTTGTGGAGGAGGGACGATGTCCTTACTTTACAGTATCACTTCTACTGTGTCCCCTTAGTCTCTTGCTCCAATCACTAGTGTACGTGCATCATATATGTGCATACATATATACTTAATGTATTCAGTAAATAAATGCTCACTCTGGTAAACACTGACTGGGACCCTGAGTCTCTGACTAGACAACCTGGTTAGTACAAGATGTTGGAAGATGACAGTGATAATTGCTATGGTAGGTGGAATTCCTTGACAGCCCAATCAGTGACTTCTCTTCATCTAAACCTTTGACAATGTGCCTTTACAACTCATCCCACCAGGAAATGAAGGCTTACTTCCCCACCTTTCGAACCGGGAATATCCATGAGATTTGTTTTTGCCAAAAGACAAACGGGGAATGAAGTGTTGTGGCAATTGGCCATAGCCCTAAGAGCCTTTGCATGCTGTCACTCACTCTTTTGTACCTCTGTGTGTCATGTGAACAATCCAGGGACCACTCATTGAAAGATGAGAGATCCTGTAAAGCAGATCTGTACCTCCCTAGCTCAGATCTTCTTAGACCACAGAGCTTCTAGTCAACCCACTACACTACAGACTCATGAGTTAACCCACAGGAGCTCAGGTATGCCTGGCCGAGGTCACCTGATCCACCCAACTAAACACAACTTAGGAGAAACAATGAAGGGTTGTTATTTTAAGCCATCTAGTTTTGGGGTGAGTTGTCACACAGTAGTAGTTAACAGATCCAGCTATTACTGTACTGTCAGAAAAGTAAGGACTCATTTTTGCATAGAAAAAAAAAAAGCAGAAAAACGCATCACTACTTTTCTGATGACCCAACAACTAAAGATTTCTATATACTATACAGTTTATTCAAGGTTAAAACAATTGAAAACACAAATGTTTAGCTATCAATGAATAATCTCCTTTCCCTTTCCCTCTTCTCTGGGTAGGTAAGAGCACATTATAACAGAACAGCGATGTCATCATCAAATACAGCCCTCTGAAAGGATTATAGTGAAATCCATCAACAGAAAAGACATATTTAGTCTCCATTAATTGGGGAGGGGCCTGGATATTTTGACTGGCTTGAGATTCGGTCTTTTTGGGGGGAAGAAAATGTATCAATTCTTCTCCATATCTGTTGGTATTTGGGCCTTGAGAGACTTTGGGTGGAATCTTATTGTAAATCTCCCTTACATCTATCTGTATCCTCAAATCTATAGAGAGCTGATAATCTCCAGACAGAAAATAGATGAGGTTACTGATGTAGTCTGTGATAGCAACATATGATATACTTAGAGAATGAATGTGAACCTACCCTGTAGCAGATTGTAGGAAGGGGCAGAAGAGTCTAGGGGAACCACCAGTTCAGTCTAAGTGTTAGTGGTGAGTCTGGTTTCAAATTCAGCCTTTGGCATGCACAAGTTCCATTCTGATTGACCCATTCCTTTGCCAGGGTGGGTATTGGGCAGATGGCTCCAGGGGTATATACTGAAAGAGGGAAGTCATAAAATACAATCACTTCTTGAGCATGGAAAACAAAACATCAAAATTTAGAAGAAAATGTGGGAGAATTTAGTAGAATCCTATGTTAGGAAATGATTTCTAAGTCAAAATGCAAAATGTATAAATTATAAAGTAAAATATTCATATGTTCGTATTAAATGTTTAAATTTGTATCCAACATCACCATACACAAAACTAGCAAAAGGAAAACATTAGGGTGTTAGCAGGTGTTGGGGAGGATAAGGCACTGGATCCCACATGGCCAGCTCCATGGTTTAAGTCCCTGACTCAGGGGCTTGAAAACCACATTGGGCATGTGTGTATACATATCCAAAATCTTGGGAGAAGAACAGAGAAGAAGAGATTGTTGTGAGGTCTTTTCCCCCGGAGGGTGAATTCTGACTTAAACAAACAAACAAACAAACAAAAACACCTAAAAGAAAAGGACAAGCACTGGGTTGGAATACACACTCATATAGGCAGACAGACACACAACCTAAATCATAAGAAGGATAAGGTCTCAAAATATACCCAGAATTACCTACTCATCAATAAGAAAAACTAAATGTCTGAAGTGAAGCATGTGTAGAGAGTATTAATAGGAAGTTCACAGAAGAAGAAATCTAAGTGGTTAAAAAAAATCTTAAGGCCAGCAGGTAGTGCAATGGTCAGAGCACCACACTCTGACATGGCCAACTGAGGGTCGAGTCCCACCCCAGCGGCTTGGAACTCACACTGGGTACGTACGCGTTCGTGCTCACAATCCCAAGAAGAGAATGGAGGCGAGGGTATTGTGGCATGGCCATCCCCCTGGGGAGTGGGATTTCTCTCTCTTTCTCTCTGTTGCTCCAGCAAGTACACACGCTGAACAGCAAAAATCTCTAAAAAACAAACAAACAAACAAACAAACAAAAAAAAAACTCTCTTAAAAAATAGATAAATCTATTCAAATCTTACTAAAAGAAGTGTCCACACTACTCATTTGTTGACAATTTTGTCTTAAAGAGACTGTTTGCTACAGGGTGCATGTACTTGCCTGAGAGACAGAGAGACAGAAAGCAAGAAATCACCTCCTAAGGCAGGGGGAACAGCCATGCTGAAATCCCTTCTTCTCCATTCTCCTCACAGGATCTTGGACATACATGCACACACACCCAGTATGAGTTTTAAGTTGCTGGGTCGAGGACTCAAACCATGGTCAACTACATGGGAGTCCAGCAACATAACCATTAAGCCATCTACTGGGTCCCTGTTGACCAAATTTTTAAGTCTGACATTATAACCTGTTGATCAGGTTGTAGAAAAGTAAAAACAAAAGTAAACACCATCATAAACTGCAAAATTTACATAAATCTGTGTATAAATCTATAGAACTACTTTAGTCAGTGGTGCAGCAATAACTAGCACAATCAAGCATTTCTGCTTCTAGATATATAGTCTAGGAAAATGTCTTGCATGCTATAGAACAAAAAGTTCATTGCATCACTGTTTCTAAAAATAGAAAGGCAATAACCTAAACTGTCAATGACTAAAGTATGAGTGAATTAAATTGTTCTATTTGTATACAGTAAAATAGTGTACGGCAGTTGAAAGAATTTACATTATATGTATGAATATGGTCAAAATTCTGAAAGACACAATATCGAGTAAAAAAGCACAAATTTTAAGTTCATGCATATGTAAAATACTGTATAGTATAAAATATCCATACATGTCTAATTTAAGTATAACACATATAAGTGAATACTAAACATAGGATCTGTGATTGGGCTGCTTTTGAGACTAAGAGAGAAGATATCAATGTCAGAATACATGGAAAAAGACTTAACCAAATCTGTAGCATCTTCATTCTTTCATGAGGAATGGGAAAGATATGAAGCAAAGATAGGGTATTAACAGATGTTAGTCCTGTACTAATGCTGGCCATCAATGGTGACACATCGACGTTTGATATATTGTTTTCTATATTTTTAAAATTATTTATTTATTTTTTGGGGGGGAGAGGTCTTTGCTATAGGGAGCATGCACTCATCAGAAAAACAGAGAGGCAGAAAGCTAGAAAACACCCCCGGGAGGATGGTCACGCCTCAATCCCTTCTCCTCCATTCTCCTCTCAGAATCCTGGGCATGCACACACACGTGCCCAGTGTGAGTTTAAGCCACCAAGTCCAGGACTCGAACCATGGTGGACTACATGGGAGTCCAGCGACATAACCATTATGCCATCTGCTGGTCCCTCTCTATACTTCTTAAATGTTTAATTCTGCTATAAAAATTCTTATTCAGTACCAACCAGATACTTGATGCAATGTTGTGACAAAATATAAGAAAGAAAAAGGAAAAGAAAAGAATCCAGCAAGCTTCATGCCCCTGTCTGTTCCCAGAAGTATTCTGCCTATTGAGTCAGCAGGAGGTGCAGGTGTTAGGGTGGCTGGATCCCTCATGGCTGACTGTGCAGTTCAAGTCCTGGACCCTGAAGCTTGTAAAACACGCAGGGGTGCATGTGCGTGTGTGTCCAAAATCTTGAGAGGAGAGTGGACAAGATGGAATTATGGCATGTCTATACCCACCCCCACGCCTGTCCCCAGGCGTGATTTCTTGCTTTCTCTTTCTTTCTCAATCTCTCTCTCTCTCTCTCTATCTATCTATCTATCTCTATCTCTCTATCAAATGCACATGCCCCTTAGCAAAACTTAAAAAAAAAAAAAATTCCTGCCTGTGCATAGTGTTCTATGGTCAACGGAAGTTAAAATGAAGACCAGTCTCCACCTCTATGGAGCTCTCATTCCAGAAGAAGAAATGACTCAGAGGTCTGTCTCTGGGGCGGGTGACAAAAACTAGCTCTAAATTTCCATTCCAAGTAAACGGAATGAGCTGAACTTTCTGTTTTAGGCGATTCTAGTCATGAGGCGGTGTCACTCACTTTCACGTACTGTTCCGGTTGCTACATCTTGCAAGAGTTTCTTAAATTATGAAATAGGGCATTCACTTCTGTGAGTGTTCTATAACAGCAAATACATTTTTGTCATCTTACAAAACCCCAACACCTTTCTGATTTTAATTTTTTTGTGGTGACTAGATAGATCAATTTTTTTCTATAACATTGAAAGTGTCACCATCTCAAAAACTTCATTCAAGAAGGAGTCTAAATCATTTCTCTATTAGATTGAAGACAATGAATAGAAGTCTGAAAAACTAGGCATAGAAGTAAAAATGTAATGGGTAGCTTTTCTAAAAACAACTTTCTAAAAAGAGGGATAAAAAGACCTATTAGTTGGGATAGCAGGTGGTGTGGTGGTTGAGGAGAGGACTCCCGCATGGCTGACTGCAGTTGAATTCTGGACCTAGTGACTTTTCTCTCTCTCTTTCTCTCTCTCTCTCTCTCTCTCTCTCTCTGGTGAGCATATGTGCCCTATGGCAAATTAAAGACGAGGAAGAAGAAATAAAATAAATAATTATTAAAAACAAAACAAAAACCATTCTAGCCTGGTAGAGATCAATATTACAGTGAAGAAAAATGATTCCAGTGGCCCAGCTCATCTTAGCTCCTGGCACTCCTGGGAAGTTCCAAGAAGGAAACCAGTAATGCTGAAGAATGGGATTACCTGTAAATATTTCTTTAAAGCCAGATGATTTGGGGGACACAGGGTCGTATTTCCACTTGCCCCTGAGCTCACCATCCCTGTTCAGCACATGCAGCTGGTGGAAGTAGAGGTCAGTGCTGCTTATCTTACTGGAGACGCTGACGGAGGACTCGCGTGGAGCTTGGATTAGGTGACCCACGGCTCCCTTCCGAAGTCTATGCTTTTTGGTATTGCTGACTGAGACCCCGTGGGCTGAACGCCTCAGAGGAGGCACTCGAGTACTCTGCAGCGGGTAGCATCATCGAGGCATTTCACTCAGGCATTTACAATGGGGTCACTTAGTGCCAAAGAAAGAGGCTGAGAAAGAGAGGAGAATGGCAGGGAAACAATGCCTGAATGGAAGCAGCTTCCAGAAAACACATTCCACTAGTGTCCTCACAGGGATTTTCACCTCTCACTCTCCCTTTTCCCCACATAGCCTCACCTTGTTCTTCACAAAACGACGCT
>NW_006208670.1:2124726-2134726 GCF_000334495.1 Tupaia belangeri chinensis | reverse complement strand
TAAAACTCACACCGGGCACGTGTGCGTGCGTGCCCAAGATCCCGAGAGGAGAATGGAGGAGAAGGGATTGCGGCGTGACCATCCCCCCTGGGGGATTTGTGTGCAAAAAAAAAAAAAAAAAAAGAATTCCTCTTACGGAATTGTATTCTTCCCTCTGATGCTCATTTTTCTATGAAAAAACCAATCCTGCCAACTTTTTATTACACATGATAGTTAAGTTGGTAAACAATCCTAGGTCTCACTTCCAGTCGATAGTGTGAGCAAAACCTATGACCAAAACGGATTTTAAAATGCGTAAATGTGGGAAGATAATAGCCTGGTGGCTCCATTTACTTTCCCCCGCAGAGCTAACGGGAGTAATGGTGAAAAGTAAAATGTCAAAAAGTCAGTCAGAAAGTTGCTAGTCAATGCTTATAGAAGGTCACTCTTCGGAATCCTGGAGAAAGAGAGAAATTCACGGAATCAGCAAACTCTCCTGAGCAGCAGCCCACTGCGTGCTGTGCCTGTGACCAAGGGCTAATCGAGCGAGGCCATCCTGTGTCACCAGCTCTGGACACTTTTCTAGCAGAGACATTGTCATTGTGATCCATCCACACACGGCTCACTCTATAAAGACGTACGTGAATTCAAAACCGTAGTGATAGCAATATTGTCCTAATGGAAATATTCTACGTCTTACATCAGTAGAAGTACTGCATTTAATTTGGAGTCCAAGCTGTGACAATGTCGGATCACCCTTAAGAATCCCATTCCTCTGGGCTCTGTCGTCCCTGGTAATGGACCTGACTATATCCAGGGCCTTGGAAATCATCCATGGTCAATTGCTTCACCTTTCTTGGACATGGTACATCAGAGTGCTTAATAATCCATTTACTCATTTGTTCATTAATTCACTCAACAAACATTGGTTGTCTCTTACATGAAAGAAACTATAGTAAGTACTACACATCCAGCGGTGAGGAAGCAGACCCAAATTCTTGTTCTGGTGGCATGTACACTGCAGTGAGGCTTGGGCCACAGTGTCACGGCCAAAGGTTGGCTCTGCCAGTCTCAGCTTCTTCACCGATAAAGCCGTGAGACTGTAAGAAGTTCTCAATCCAAGGCATACCCTGTGTCACCCGAGACGGTGTCTGGAAACGTGTGGGAAGGTTATTGCTATGATAACGGCTGGGAAGATAGGCAGCGCAGCAGTCAAGCACAGCACCTGGAGAGGTTGTCCTTACATGAGGAGGTTCTGGTTTCATGCCCAGAAACCTCCCTGAATATGCTGGGCATGAAACCTAGGATCAGGACTGGTGGAGGATGAGGGTGGCTCCTTGCATCAGGACCCCATTGAGGGTCTCTCTCTCTTTCTCTCTCACCTCACTCCCTCATGGAAGAAACACATAAATAAACTTGAAAAAAAAATAATAACAATACCTGAGGAATGATATTTAGCCTTTAGTGACAGAGGTCGGGAATATTAAACATCTTTAGGACAGGACAGTCTCTCAATAGGATGTACAGTTCCACCTAAATGCAAATGAAATTCCCTTTGACAACCCTAGATGCTTTTTAAGGTTCTTTCAAGCGCTAAGTAATGTCATATAAATTTGGAAGAATTGGCTGCCATTCTCTTCTTACGCAAAAACAAGTAGGTGCTTGATATCTCAGAAGACGCATCTGAGGAAGAGGATTCCTGAGAACTCGTTTCTCTTGGATCTTCTAACTGAAAGTATAAACCTAGAGCCTTGTGAAAATGCAAATGCAAGCCAAAGACACATTGTCTCATTCCAAGAACAGATTCCCATCAGAAAAGCGTCTGGATTTTCTTTCCTACAAAGAATGCAATAAGAATTTCTCACAACCTTGAAGGAACTGAGAGCATTCATAGCAAATGAGGAGCTCTTTCACACTACAGACACGAGGAAGGTAAAGTAACCTGGAATCTGAGTCCATCCGGAACAGAATTTTGTGGTTTCATTTACCAAATTGATCTTAGAACCACTCTTGAACTCTTCCTGAACCCCGATAGATAATGTCAGTGTTTTCTTAGTACTAATCTATTGATGGCAGGTAACATCTACTAACAGTTCTATGATGCTCTAGCATGTACTCCCTTCTTAAGCTGGTCTTCTTTTGAGATTTTGTTCCGTCACTTAAGGAAAAAAGTATTAAGTGCAATCAGTTGAGGAGAAAGGCTGAAATTTTGCATTTCTAGTTAATCCCCAGGTGATGGTAATGCTGCTGGTGTTGGTCCTGGTGCTGGTCTCCTGAACCTCAATTTAAGAACCACAAGTGGGACCAGAAAATGGCATAATGATTATGTCACTAGACTCCTACATGGCCAACCACAGTTCAGGTCCTGGATCCAGTAGCTCAAAACTCACACCAGGTGCATGAGCGTGCTTGCCCAGAATCCTGAGAGGAGAATGGAGGACAGGGGATTGCAGCATGGCCATCCTCCACCACCACCTCCCCAGGGGTGATTTCTTGCTTTCTGTCTGTCTCTGTCTCTCTGGAGAGTACATATGCCCTATAGCAAAAACCTCTCTCAAGAAAGAAGGAAAGGAAGGAAGGAAGGGAGGGAGGGAGGAAAGGAACAAAGGAAGGAACAAATGAATGAATGAACGAAGGAAGGAAAGAAGGAAAGAAGGAAAGGAAGGAAAGGAAGGAAGGAAGGGAGTCAGCCAGCCAGCCACAAGTTTACAGAAAGAAGGAAAGGAAGGAAGGAAGGGAGGGAGGGAGGAAAGGAACAAAGGAAGGAACAAATGAATGAATGAACGAAGGAAGGAAAGAAGGAAAGAAGGAAAGGAAGGAAAGGAAGGAAGGAAGGGAGTCAGCCAGCCAGCCACAAGTTTACAGCCAACATGTGGCGTGGAGGTTAAGGCAGCTGATTCCCACCTGGTTGACTACATGGTTTCAGTTCTGGAGCTGGCTACTTAAAAATCATGCCTGGCACATGTACATGTGTGTGTGTGTTTGCCCAAAATCCTGAGAGGAGAAAGGAGGAAAAGAGATGATGGCATGGTTATCGCCTCTGGGGGAGCGATTTCTCACTTTCTCTTTCTCTCTATATATATATCTCTGTCTCTGACAAGTGCACACACTATAGCAAAAAACTAAAAAAGCAAACAAACAAACAGAACACAAGTTTAAACAAGGATCTCATAAGTGCTCTCTGGGCTGAGCAAGTGTCAGCATTTTTCTCTAAGTATAAAATGTAGGAACCAATTCTAGAGTCTGACCTTGTTTTTGATGTCAAACTTTGGTACCACACTTTGACCAATATTGTAACTCACAGTTTTCACTCAGGGCAGTTGATGGCCACTAGGTACAAAAGAACTAACAACAGTAAAAACATCCATCTGTGAAGTCTCTACCCAGCCTGAAGAAAAGGAAAGTTTTAGGGGTGACAGTATTTCCTGGACTCTCCACTCTTTTAAAACTGTACTTCCCTGTCTGTTCCCTAATCCACTAGATCAGGAGGACTAATTTAAGCCTGGCACTGTGGAGTCAGGGGCAGCCATCATCCAAGGTCAGTACTTCCAATAGTTGACTGTTTCTGGTGATTTTGACAATGCTGAAGTTTTTCGTCAGGTCATACTGTATTTAAGGTTACTCCAAGCCAGATGCCATTGACCTAGGATTACTGAACTTCCCAAAGACAGAGGCTACTGTGGTGTAGCCTCCGAAGACTTGGTGTAAGCTCTTAGGTTAGAGTCTTAACTGCAGATCGAGTCAGTGATGGGAACACTCTGATATTACTTATCTGCAGAATGAAGAGAGGAAGACCTGTCTTAAGAATCATTGTGAGGACTTACTGGAATTGTATACTTAAAAGAACTCTGTGGACAGTCAAATACTGCACAAGGCAAGCTCTGAATATTAAATCCTATAGAATGATGAGCAGCAGGAAATAGTCAGACTCTGTTTATACCTAGACATTTTGTGCAGCAGCCTAAAGAAGTTTGAATTTTCCGAATCAAACTTGTGGACAAGAGTCCACAAAAACAATGTATTTCTTAAAATGTAGGTCAAATACCTCTTTATTTATTTTTTTAAGAGCTTTTGCTAGAGGGAATGTGCACATACCAAAGAGAATTCCTTCTCTTCCATTCTCCTCTTGAGATTTTGGGTATGCACGCACCTGGCATGGGTTTTAAGCTGCCATGTCTGGAACTTGAACCACAGTCACATATATAGGAGTCAAGTGATATAACCATTATGCCATCTGCTGGTCCCTAAATATATCAATATTCTTATTAAGACACTTCATCTGATTAAAGACCCAAATGATTTTCATATCTCTGGACATTCGTATTAGTTACCCTCCTCTTCTCTTTAATACATATGTATGTATACACCCTGCCACATATCTACAATCCCTAAGGTATAGGTGGGTGTCTGATGCTTGGTCTATATTCACCAATTGCTGGGCCATTTAAAGTATATATACCTAACATGTGGTAGCTGGGAAATGCATTTATGTTTTACATTATGTGGTTTTTAACTTTGAAAAAAAATAATGTTAGAGAACTCATGCTGCCTTATTTTAAGATAAAGCTACAGTAATCCAAGCAGTGCAATATTGAAGACAGAATACACATAGCTCAAAGAAACAGGCTGGAGAGTCCAGAAATAGACCCATAATATGAGGATCTTCAAAAAGTTTAGATAGGGGGCATGGTGGCGCCCACCCTATGGCAAAAAGTTTAGATAAAAATGCGTATTATAAAAAAAAATCATGTGTGGACTTAAAACGATTTCTGCACCAAAGTACACTTAATTCCATTTTCCATGAACTTTTTGAAGTTCTCTCAGATGGGCAACTGATTTTCAACAAAGAAAGTGAATATAGGGAAAAGATAAATTTTCAATAAATAATGCAAATGATTAAGCTCATATAAAAAATGGCAACAAAAAAAACCCTCCTTCTGTAATTGCATTACATAAAAATTAACTCAAAATGAATGAGAGATCTAAATGAGAAGCTTAAAACTATAAAACCTCTAGAAGAAAATCGGGAGTAGATATGTGTGACCTCGCAAAAGGCAACAGCTTTTTAGATATAACACCAAAAGTATAATGTATAAAAAAACATTAAAAAATGACTTCACCAAAGTCAATTGATAAATTGAACTTCTTCAAACTAAGAATTATGCTTTTTGAAAGATGTTAAGAATATTAAGAGATAGGCTATGTGGGTTGTGGGGGTACAGGGATGTGGGTCAAAGCATACGAAATTTCAGTTAGACTGGAGAAAGAAATTCAAGAGATCTATTGCACAATATGGTGACTATAGTTAACTGCAATGTATTGCATTCTTGAACTACTAAAAATAGACATTAAGAATTCTCACCACAAAGACATGATAAGTATGTGAGGTAATACATATGTTAATTAGTTTTATTTAGCCTTTCTGTAATGTGTACATATTTCAAAACAACATGTTGAACATGATAAATATATATATATAACTTTTGTCAATTGAATTTTTTTTGAAATTTAAGTTAAATAAATAAGAAAGATAAGCTACAGATTGGAGAAAATATTTACATATTGTATATATTATTAAGGACTTGTATCCAGGATATATATATATATACATATATGTATATGTGTGTGTGTGTGTATGTATATATTATTCAACTCTCAAAACTCAGTAAAAATAAAACATTAGGCCTAGCCTCAGCAGCACACTTGGTAGCATATTGAACTGTAGTTCTGGAACCGCATGGCCAAATATAGGCTCTGATCCTCAGCTCAGGTGACCTGAAATACGTAGGGGAGTGCCTAAGACCCTGATGTGCTGGTGGGCTGGGGGAAAGGGAATCGCAACATGACAAAACCCTGTTAAGTGTGCTCTGTCTGTCTGTCTCTCTCTCCCTCTCTCTCTCATGCATGTGAATACATGGGCTACGATGAATTGAAGAAATAAATAAATAAAAGCTAAAATTAAAAAAAAAAAAAGTAAAGAAAAAGAAAACAGCAACCCAATGTAAGCAATCAGGCACAACATCTGAATAGACCCTTCATCAAAAATGTACAGAGGGGCCCGGCCAGTGGCATGCTGTTTAAAGCACTGAGCTCCCACATGGCTGACCATGGTTTGAGTTCTGGACCTGGCAGTTTGCTTTCTCACTTTTCCTTTCACTGTTTCTCTGTCCCTCTCAGATCAAAACTGGAAAATAACAATAAAAAAGTTAAATAAAATAAAGGAAAAAAATATAGGAAGGGCTGGCTTTGTGACATAGGGGCAACGTACTTCTCAGAAGATCCTCGATTCTATATGGTGACTGTGGGTCAAATGCCCAGCCTGGTCAGTCCGAAATCTGTGGGGTATATGCACAAGTGCCTAAGATTCAACGGCCTGGAGGATTGGAGGATTGGAGGATTGGAGGATTGGAGGAAGGGGATCCCAACATAACCAGATTCCCCCTCTCTCTCATTCACTCTCATGTGTGCACACACATACTCTATTGTGAATAAAGAAAAAGAAGTTTTAATATAAAGATGGCAAATGAACATATGAAAATATGCTCACCACTGTTATTCACAGGGAAAATACACATTAACATCACAATGAGAAACCACTACACATTTACTACAAAGGTTAAATTAAAAACAAGAAACAGCTACACTACCAAGTCCTGGTGAGTGTGTGAACCTGCTGGAACTTTCATGCAGGACTGATGGAAATACAAAGTGCGAGACAGTCACTTCGTAGAAGAGTTTGACTGTGTCTTATAAACCTAAGCTTATTGTTCCACTGGTGATCACATTCTGCAGTATTTGCCGAAGTGAAGTAAACTTTATATTCACACAAAAACGCATCCACAAACATCTGTAGCAGCCATGCTCATAAGCGCTCCAAATTGGAAGAAATGTCAAATGTCCTTCCACTCGATAGCGGATAAACTGTTAGGTTGCCTTACTATGGAACATGGCTTAATACCAAAAAGCAAACTACTGATAAGTCTCAAAGGCATTTTTTAAAATGTGAAAATAGTCCCATAGATCTGCTGTATTTGAAAATACTGTATTATTCCATTTATGACAGTCATGAAAAGCCAAAACTGCAGAGATAAAAAAAAATAAGTCAGCGATTACCCAGGAATGGGCATGAGAAAAAAGTTGTCTGTGACGTGACCACACACGGCAAGTATTTTTTATTGTTTGTTTTTAAGGTTTTTGCATGCACTCACTAGAGAAGACAGAGAGAGGGAAAGTGAGAAATCACTCCAGGAGAGATAGCCACATTGCAATTCCTTCTCCTCCAGTCTCCTCTCAGGATTTTGGGCACGCAAGCACACGCACCCAGAGTGATTTTCAAGCTGCCAGGTCTGGGACTTGAACCATGGTCGCATGTGGGAGTCCAGTGCGTTAACCACCAAGCCACCTGCTGGCCCCTAATATGGCAGGTTTTTAAAATGATAAAACCGTCTAACATCCCTATTGTGGTTATGGTTGCATGACTCATCCATTAGTCAAAACCTGTTACATTAAAAATTGTTCATTTTACTGTACATAAAATATACTTAGGTCAAAAAATGAAAAAAAATAAGTTTATCCTGCTATTTTCAAATGAAAGATTATCCTAATTATTGAATATAGTTTTGAAAATACACATTTTCTTTTTCACTTGGTTCTGGGGCAGTAACATGCAGTCAGTCATAGAAAGAGGCAGGGGCGTGGCACCAGATTAAGAACCGATGTTACAGTAGAAATGATTCTCTCTCCTCGCAGTCTGCTCCTGGGACAGCCCTTGGTAAACCATACAACTCTAGAGTGCATTAGCAGAAGTGAGTTCATTATTGACCTTCCTCATCCGATTCAGGGTCTGAAGTCAGAATCAGTTTTCCACTGTCCACCAAGCATGGAAGTCCCTCCATAGGCCTGGGCTGTCTTGGAGCAGGGCTGAGGCCACAGCTGCCAAATGCTCAGAACTCTGGGTAAAACGGTAGTCAGGCACCCCGCCTAGATGCCCCCGGTGAGGGAAGTTTTAATGACACATATTCCCTCTAAAGCTATTTCAGAGCTAAGAAATAGGGAACAGATGAAAATAATAATTATATTAATAATCTCTGACATTTATTGAGCATTTATACCCCCGTGCTTTCTGTGCATTATGCATTTAATCCTCATGGTTACTCACTGACGTGGATGTGACTATAATCCACGGCTCGTAGATACAGAAAACAACCCACAGAGAAGTGAAGTAGGTTTCCCAGAAATCAGAGTTAATATATGGTGAAGCCAATATGTGAGCCTTGGCTCTGAATCCGCTTCGAAGGCATTACAGATGAGAAAGTCGGTTTTAGGCTTTCTCTGTATTTTTAAATTCTTTTCAAGTATTCTTGGAGGTGCCTGAAAAGCCAGAGCAGCCAGCTCCCATGGCTCCCGATCCTTATTATTAATGTCATATAGATACATAGGCGTACTTTCATTTCACACAACCCCTTTGCCCTCCTCCTCTTTGTTACTGCTCATCCCCCCATGCACCAGCCAAACGGTGCCCAGGCTGTGTCTCTCACACTGGCATAATAATTCAAGATCTCACAACCCCTCTATTTATCAAACCACAATGTTACTAAAAATACCTGCATGCTTAACTGAAGAGGGGGACTCCTGAGGTGGGGAGAGCCTGCCAATAGGTTTGGGAATGTGCAAAAAGAGCTGGTGGCGAGGCTTTTTAAAGTCACATTTTGGGGGCTTCCAGAATACACCAGGGCCCACTGGGTCGTCCTGCAAGTGGATGGAGAACTTGAATGGTGGCCAACCGTGGCGAAATGGAGCTGGGTTTCAGTTTTGCTTCGCCAACATGTAGCACTTCGAAGCCGTGGGTATGGAAGGGAGAGAAAGAAAGAAAGGTGGGGTCACAGTGTTAGACACCTGCTGAAAGCAAGCTGCCGGGACCCTTCCGGAAGCCAGGTCATTTCCGCAGGAAGTGCTCAAAGGGCTCCCTCTTCCTCGGTGCGCTGAGGTTTCCAAGGCAGACCCTGCATGCCCTGAGGGGCCCGCAGAGTTACATGACTGGTTACTGGTCACGGGCCTCCCTCACACATTCTGAGATGACAAGTGGTGAGGAAAGGTAGCAAAGAACAAAGCAGCTTTTTAGAGAAAAGGAAAAAAAAACCCTCATCCTCAAAGTTTGCAAAATATCATTAGCACTGCTGAACTAATGAACCACAAGAATCCGCCGTGCGTGGCTGTTAGGCAGGCGGGTTCTGTCAAGATGCAGAACGGCGGGGCCTGCAGTGTGGCGCTGCCTCTTCCAGGTACAGCTTCAATGATTTTTATCTCGGCTTGGAACACAAAGTGTGTTCTGATACTAATACTGATAAAAGCGTAAAGGCTGGCGCCATCTGCCATGGCAACTATCAAGATGGCAGATGCTTTTCATCAGCTTTATCTGAACTTTGCATTAATGGGAATTCAGAGACTATGGGTGCGTTTTCAAAAATAAAAAAAGGGGGGGACATTAAAATGATAGCACTCCTCTGAATAGAACCAATTCATCACATATCAACATATTCTCGTCGCCGTTCTCGCTCTTGGAAGAAAAAGAAGAGGGAAAGCATCTTGCTGTGTTTTTGTTGTTTTGTTGTTTGGAGTGTTGGTTTGGCTTTTCCTGTGTGTGTGTGTGTGTGTGTGTGTGTGTGTGTGTGTGCCACGCGTTTGTCCCAGGCTGGATCTAGACAGCTCCCCCGGGAGAAGACCTGGGGGAATTCTGTTTAGAAAGGGGGTGTCACCTCTGAACAGCTCTGACACTGCTGCAGCAAATGGGATTTAAATGAGCTGTCTCTGAGGGTAGGGCAATCAACAAAATAGTGTGTGAGTACTCAGAGCCTACCACAGGTAATAATGGAGACATTTTTCAAATTAGAAAAAAGAAGAAGAAGAAGAAATCATGTTCTGAGAGGATTGCCTGGAACTGGGGCCTGTTATTTTCTAAGTTTACAGTTTATTGCAGGTAGACCTCGCCATCATTCACTAGCCACAGAAAACAGGACCATTT
>NW_006208670.1:2107502-2124422 GCF_000334495.1 Tupaia belangeri chinensis | reverse complement strand
ACACGCAACCCGTGAGCCTAACTGTGTCGGCTAAGAAAGTGTATAGGATGGGTAAATGCGTGATGGCGTTGACAGACGACGGTGCTGTTCTGCTGCGAAGGTGCATTTTGTATCATTTTCCAGAAGGCAATTTCCCTCTTCTTTTGCTTGTTAATTTTTTCTTTTATTTATTTATCTATCTGTAAATGTATTTTTGGAGACCCTTTACTCAGGCTTTTCCTATAAATTGATGAGATTTCCAGTATATGAACTATTTTATATTTATTTCGACTTGTTTTTATTTATATACTCTATGTGTTTATATGTGCCTGTATACACATAGAGCATACAAATAAAAATATATCAAATACAAGAATTCATGTGTGTGCATACATCTAAATGAATATACACACAGACTGAGTATTTTTGCATAGTGCACATCCTCACACATAGCAGAGTAATAAAATGAACAGGAGCATGTAAGTGAGAAAGGAACAGGTACACAATGAACACATACACTTAAAGTCAAAAACTGTTTATGACTACAAAATGACTACCAGGGATTGGGGAGGATCCTTTGAAAGGGTCACTTTTCACCCTGGAAAGGGAAAAAAGAGGAAAATCAAAACCAGAGACGGTGAACAGAAAAAAAACGGAAAGAGCAGCACTACTGAAGAGCCATGAGTTCTTTCATGAAACTTGAACTGACTCCTGACCCCCATCTGGCTTCAGGGCTCAAGAAGACATTGCAGAGAGCGTGCCCCGTTTGCCACAGGCGGAATAATCTAACTTCAGCTGCTCACACAAAGAGTGCTCTGTGACAGTCCTGGTCCTGAGCGTGACCAGGTTTAGGGCAGGCACCCCCAACATAATCACAGTAACACTTTCCTCCTGTACTTTCTCCATACTTCCAGATAGCATTCATTTTTCTTTCCTGTAAAATGTATTTTTTTAAAAAAAAGAAGTGAAGGGAAAAAAGCAGTGCACACACGATGTGGTCGTTCGCTGGGCTGCCAGCCGTGGAATCTCACGTGGTATTTAAGGATAGACGTCTATACCCCATGAAGACACAACGAATTGAGCTTTGCTTTCATCTTTAGTCTCTCCAGTTGTCTATTTTTCAAACCAATATGAGTAAGGCGGACTTTATTTTAAGAAACAAACAAAGGATTCTATTTTAAACACTTTCCTACATCTCTCCATGTCTCATTTAATAATTTATAATGTCCCTTAGGCTGAAAAGTTACCCTCAGCTTGCTCCATAGATTTTTCAGGTTGAAGCAATATTTTAGTGGGTAAAAAAGCCAAACCCAATGTTACTCATAAGGAAAAATGAGTTTTAATGGATCTTTTTATTATAACAAATGAATAAACAGTCATTTAATCGTCACAACCCAAATGAGTACTAAATAAAAAGTGTGTGTTTATGAAAGGACCCATACATGCTTGGCACATGCCCTATAGCAAAAATCTCTCTGAAAAAGTAAGAAAAAATGTGCTCTAGGCAGCGGGAACCATACATGTGAAGTCCCAGAAGCAGGAGAAGGCATGACAAGGTTCAGAAACTGAAAGCACGCAATACAGCTGGAGGACAGTAAGCAAAAGGCTAAGGAAGACGGGTTTTGGTTACTTAATCCTAAGGGAAACAGGAAATCATGGAAAGGGTTTTTAATTTGAAATTCACCTGTTTTTCATAATAATTTTAGATAATCAAGTCATAAATTATATTTTCTGGTAACCTCCTAATTAAAGTAACTATAAATGGTGTATATTTGAAAAAGCAAATTTGAGGGGAGCCATGATGAGATGTTCCTGGAAGTAAAATATGACTCCCTATTCAAACATCTCTAATGGAATCAACCAAGCATGAATTTGTTAATTACCAAATACTAATCCCTAAAACAGTACTTTTCCATCTTGGCTGCCTTTTAGAAGACCCTCTAGAACAAGCCTTCTGAAACCCAGTGCCCAATGAAAGCACGATTGCTTGGAGTGGAACTTAGCTAGCCATCTATGGTTTTCCAGCTCCCAGGTAACTCTAATGGGGACCTAAGGCTGAGAATCATAACTATATGTTTTCAGAAGCAGCAATTCTCAGTGGGGCGCTCAAGTGGGAAAACACATCTGAGAATAATCCAGGGATTTTTTTGGAACTACTCCTCACCTAGATTCTGTCCGTAATGGTAAGTTAATGGGATTTAATGAGATTGTATTCTATTGAGGTATATAATAACTGCTATTTAATGTTCTGAGAGAAGCAGCGCCGTGGGGTACCTGGTGTTTAATGGGATCATATGATATATTTCAGATGTGCTCAAAGTACAGAAAAGGTGGGCAGGATTTATCTAGAGTAGCACTGTTAAGCATTCTCTGCGATGATGAAGATGTTCTCTAGTCTTCCCTGTTCATCTGTGACAACGGAACATTTGACGTGTGACTGAAGTGACCAAGGAATTCATTTGTTTTTAAATTTTATTTATTTATTTTATGAGAATGAGAGAGAGAGAGGGAAATCCTCAACAGGGTCTCATAACTCGAACCCCTTCTCTCAGCTTTCCCAGCCCCCCAAGATCATGGGCTCCCATGCACCCAGCACGAATAGAAGGACCAAGAAAGCAAGCCCATGATCTTCCTTATGGATCCAGCATTGCTTGATCCACTGCATTGGCCATGAGAAACTAATTTTTAAAGTTTCGTTTCGATTTAAATAATTTTAGCTGAAATGGAAATAACCAACTATACTAAGTAGATAATGTATTGGATAGCATAGAACTAGTGCCTTAAACTAAAATGGTGGTCTTAGTCATACCTCATAAATACCACAAATGCATGTATGTATCTAATGATTAAAAACTTTACATATAGGGTCCATCATTTTTCTATAAAATATTCTTTTTTCAAGTAACACCTGAGTAGATACTTTAGATGGTCTATTCCTAACATTAACCAGAAGTTCCTGCCCATTGGACAGTCTCATGCTATTGAACTACCTGGAAGCTTCAAGACCATCTAGTAGGACTACAAACCCAGATACCTAAGGAAACCAGATAGGTAAAATAAATGAGTGAAGCATGTTATTTGCATATTAAATCCCCAGAACTAGTATTCCTTTTCACAAAGTCTCTTTGCTGTTTTTCTTGAAATATGGGTCCTCTCTGTCTTCTCTTATCCCTTCTACTGGACCAACATTTCCTCATCTAACTTAAACCTTCATATCCAGAAGACAAGAGAAAACTGACGATTGTCAGGGGTCCTGAGATAGGAGCTGTCGGTAGCTGTAGCTAGCGGAGGTCAGAAATGCATGAACAGAATAAACTTTTGAGGCTGGAAGAGACTTTCGAACTTAGTAAATCCAAGACCTTGGGAAAGCCACATAACCTCATCATGGTCCAGCTTCCCCTTCTAGGAAATGGGAATGGTTGTCTCTATCATACTCACATGAGGTCATAGGACTGGCTAGTGCCAGTTCCAAAGCTAGAACCTTTATTTTTCGTTAAACCCTTAACAAGCTTTATTGCAATGAACCCACAGATGACATCTGTGGACATGCTTTGCAAACTAAACCTGTATACTAATATTAATTTTTATTTTTACTACTTATCTAAAATGCCACATACTTAAAGTACATTCTTCAGTAAAATAGAAAATAATTTCAGAATATTTATAACTTGGATGTCCCAAACTCTGCCAGCTTGTAGCTATCATATAAATATCCAACATCATTTAAAAATTATTTTTAGCTCCTGATAACAGAAACTGGATATAACCATAGCTTCATCAAAAACAAAAATTATTATTTGCCCATGGAAATGGAAACCAGAGGTATACAGTCCAAGAATGCATGGAAGCTACCAACATATCATCAGCTCAGTCAACAACTGAATAATCTTCAAAGGAAAGTTTGGATTTACCATCATAGAATGGAGAAGTTGTTGGGGATTTTTAGATGGCAATTTTTGTAATTTCGGAAGAGTCATAAGGTCCTATCTCTGCCTGGCATGACGTTCTGGGAAAATTTGCTTTCTGGAAACCGTTCTCCCAAATGATGACTAAGAATAACAAAAAGGATTATAACATGGCCCATGAACAGCATAGCCACGATCTAACTATTTATATATTATATAATACAACACCATTGCTTCTAAATCTTTTATAAGATTTCTGATTTCCTAGTGATAGGATTCTTAAAGTAGAAATGGAGGCGCTTGATAGGAATTGGCAAAATGTCCTTTGGAAAGGTTAAAGTCATTTTCATTCTCACTAGTAGAGAATGAGGGCTTTAATCACCATATAATCACCAGAATGGAGCATATTCTACTTAATTTTTTCCCCCACAGTCAGGGGTGAGGGGAAGGAAAAAATCTATAAGTGGCCTTGAAATGTTTCATTTTCTACCCTTTGCACTTAGACAGAGCAGCCATGAAATGCAGCTCAAACACTGTGATCACTGACGAAAAAGGAGGTTGCTGGAGTAAGACCTACAGGAATGTAAGGCCTACAGGTCATAGAAGCAACCCCATAAAGTGACCATCATCAATAAGACAAGAAAATTAGACCAGCAGATGGTGTAATGATTATGTTGTTGGACTCCCACATGGCTGACCACAGTTCGAGTACCGGACCTGGCGGCTTAAAACTTGTGCTGGTCACATGTGCATGCATTCCCAAGATCCCAAGAGGAGATTGGAGAAGAAAGGATTGCAGCATGGTCACCCCCGGGGGGGAAGATTTCTTGCTTTCTGCCTCCTCTCTCTCTCTGTCTCTCCAGCAAGCACATGCACCCTATAACAAAAACCTCTCTAAAAAAATTAAATAAATAAAATAAGAAAAGAAAAATCACTAAAATCAAAAATACTTACCAAGGAAAATCTGAATAATAAAAGGAGGGTATCAAATATGTTTGCCCTTAAAAATCTTGTCTAGCTCATTTTGATAGTCTCATCTCATTCCCAGTACACACACACACACACACACACACACACACACACACACAGAGTACCTTGGGTATCATTGGATAAAGATTATATTATCTCTATCCATATATTTCTAGTAGATTCAGTTTTGCAACAAAAATCAACAATTTACTAGTTATTAGATACTAGTGATTACAAGTTATTAGAGTTTTTCTGCTTTTTGAAACCAATTGACAAATGAGATGACTACAGTTGATAAAACTATTCCAAATTCCCAGTTACTTTGGTACTTTGATATGAATATTCACACCTAAAATGAAAATGACTGTGTCCACCATGGAGACACAGTTTTTAAACAGTTCATGTTTTCATTTTATTCTTATTGAATGACTATATTTGTCAGAAGCATAAGATTGCTACAATGATTTATGGTCAGGTGAAGTTCTTTAAGCAAAAGTTTGAAGTTGAACTTTCGTAATTTAAAGAGATGGAGAAATGAGATGTGAAAGGTGTTGGGAAGGTATCAGAAACAAACATTTGTGATTACTCTGGGTTAGGGGGTGGGGGTGGCAAGGATATGAAAGAGGACCAAATCTAGCAGAGAGAGGTAGGTGACAAGAAGGTAGAGAAAGGCATAATATCACTTCAAATAATCGAGCCCAAATAAAGTTGCTGGAAGCCTTCAAAGGCCACCATGGAAGGATTTATTTGATCAGAGTCATGAAGTGCCACTGGAGGATTAAATTACTGAGAACCACAATCTCAGGCCCAGGCATGAGAAATTATTTTGGTGCCCGTGTGCAGAATGATTTGGAGTGGATAGAAATGGTATGTTGGATGCAGGAAAGAATGTTCTGGTAATCCAAGAAACAAACCAAAAACTATGCACAGTACAGACACAGGGAAGAATTGCAAACCTCAACGTGAATCAGAAAAGGGCATAGAAAATACTGAAACAACTCACAGAACAGGCCCATTGGGGCCATGCTCATTTCTGGCAATGGCACCAACATGATGTTAGCCTTCTTTCAGCAGAGCTATTACTTCATTGAAACCACAAAACTTTAGCAATTTACTTTCTACATCCCCTCATGAGTTCATCAAGGTTTTCTCATGAATGTCCCCAAATACTTTTTGAGCCTACTTATATCTCCAGCAGGCAAGATTTCTTAGCACAAGCAGTTGCCTTTTGCAGGTGACTATTTGTGATCAAGGGCAGATAGAAAGAAGCTAAAGATTACCCTGAAGTTTGGAGCTTAATATGTCATGGGATAATAAAGAAGGTGTAGGAAGAAAAAGCAGTGGGGGGAAATTCCAGCAGCTGAAGAATGGGAAATGGAATTATGGATTCATAGCCACAGAATGCAGGTCAACAACAATTACTGTGCTCTAATGGAGGGGGCTGGAGGGGACTCTCCATTTGGAATGCAGTGAGAGCAGTCCTACAAGACGGATCGCATTAATATGAAAAGAATATTATTGAAATCAAGAAGGTACAACAGAGGGCAACCAGAATGATACAAGGACTCGAAGACCTTAATTATTTACAAAGGTTGAAAACACACTTGCTCTACTTTCCTCTGTTTAAAAAAATATATTTAAGGAGAATTCACTAAGAATGTCCTCAATTCTGAGGTAGCAGACTAGAGGGAGATTTGTAAGGATTAATGCCAAAGAAAAAGAGATAAGAAAGCACATGTACTTAAGCCCAGAAAGAATATGGTAATACGTAAGTTTTAGGAGGATTTCTTTACAAAAAGAGGGGTAAATTTACAGTGCACTCCACTCTGCAGGTTCAGATTGCTAATATACATCTAGTGTGCGTGTGTGCGTGTGTGTGTGTGTGTGTGTGTGTGTGTATTTATACAAATACTATATATTTTAAGGAGATAAGCATTACAAAGGAAAATAATTACGGGGTAGCACAACTGCAGACTCAACTAGACTCACAGAGATTTCCTGTTCTAAAATTTCCTGTGTTCCACAGCCCTTCCATGTAATTTTCAATGTTTTGAGTGCCCACTGGCAATGTAGACAAAAACACTAAAACAGTCCCGAATGATATTCAAGTGAAACTTACAGGAAAGTAAATTTGATCTCAAGCTGTCAAAACACCACTTAAAATAGAGCTCACTGACATTCAGTCAAACTGCAGAATCACTGAAGAGTACCTTCTGAGAAAGAAACTAAAGAGGCATTGAAGACTACTCTTACTTTGACCACCAGATACCAAACCCATGCCAGACTCATCATGGATTCTGATCATTTTTGTCTATTAACCATATTGTTACATAAAGAGTATTTATTCAGTGCTGTGGTATACTCTGAAATTTGCTTTGCAACATAAAACAGTCCCTGTCTCTGTTTCTAGTGATTATTAAGCTTTTCTTCTTCACAGCTGCATTTCTCAGGACTGAGGATTCTTCTTGGCACTTAATAGATGTTTGATAAATCAGGGACAGTATCAGCTATCATTTTGGATAATTGATTTAGGCTCCTTGGCTGATAGATGCTGGTTTTCTCCTATGTTATCACATGGTCTGTGTTAGGTGGGGATAGGGAGCCCTGTTTCTCTGCGTATGGGTGTCTATGTTCTACTCGCCTCTTTTTATAAGAACATCAGTGATACTGGGTTAAGGTTCCTCTAATGACCACATTTTCTCTCTTTAAAGACCCTGTCTTCAAGTACAGTCACATTCTAAGTTCCTGGAGTTAGGACATTAGTGTATGAGTTTGGGAACAACAGGGGGAGGGAGACACAATTCAGCCCACAGTCAGAGCTACGTAAGTCAACTCCGTGCTAAAGTCAGGAAGGCCAGACTACATTATTTGACTGATCCTGCTACCTCTGGAAATGTGTTAATATAAACTGATGAAGATGTGATATGAGAGTCAAGAAGGGACAGAATTCCTCCACCAAGCTTAGCAAAATAGGGAGAGCAAGGCTGAGAGAAACAAGAGAAAAGATAGACTGAGAGACATGAGTGAGTGTGGAACAGAGAAGGAGGAGGAGAAAAGGCTGATGCTGTGACTGGAAACCAGAGATGTTGGTGGGGGAGAAGTTGCCAGTGATCCATTCTATGTGGAGAGAATTCCAAGAGAATTGTAAGAACCAGAATTCGTCAAACATGTAACTTAATGGGTCTGCATTGCTAACTGTTGCAAGGAATCTCATTTATGACCAATAAAACTACCAGAAACGCACAACTCCTTGGTGTAAGTAGCTGCCTTGACAATCCAAAGGAACAGGAACAGTGCAAAACGGTGAAAAGACCAGTCCCAGATGACAAGATGTGAAGGAGATCAGGAGTCCAGTAGGTAAAAGGAAATGAAGATGCAGTTGACCAGAAGGAACATGGGTCCCTAGAGACCAGTTGACCAGAAGGAACATGGGACCCTAGAGACCTGGCGTAGATGTTGGCCTGAAGCTGTGAGACAAGTAAGTCTACAGCCTTCCTTCATGTGTGGGGTGAGGACCTGAGACATTTTATTTAACTATTGAACATCCACAACGTGAAAGGTGGCAGGCTGGAGTACTTGGAAATGCCCTGGTGCCTGGATTTTAAGTCCTACCTTAATGAAATTTAGACTTTGACTTTTGTTTTTTTATAGACTGTGTTCTCTATCATCTAATTTCCATGAATCATCTCATGTGACTTTTCAAAACAAACGTTATCTTATCTGAGCTTTAACAACAACACCACTATATCTGAAGTAGATAAGTACTGCACCACTAGCGAATAAGAAAGTTGAGCCTCAGGGGACTTTCATGATTTCAGAATGAAAACACCAAACATATTCAATGTTATTTCAGTCTTCCACAGCTTTCTATCATTTCTACCCCAAACAACAACACAAACCACACACACACACATACACACACACACACACACAGCTTTATGTGCGTAAACTGGACTCCCATTGCTCAGATATGTGCTAGACTCTCTCACTATCCAATGTTTCCTCTTTTAAATTACTGTATTGTCCAACTCCAAATGCTGTGAGAAGTAGGAAAATACACTCCAGAAATTGTCCAAGAAACACGTGTCAAATTGAAAAATATTTCTTTTTAAATCAGTTGCATGTGTCTTATAAATGTTTAGTAGAGCTATGGTCTAAATTTGGCGAACTATGTCAGCACCTCAGATCTGTCCTTTTACATGGTGAATATTGCCCAAGGCAAAAATGTTGAAGACGAGAGACTGATTGGTTTAAAGTGTATCAAGGAGATAGTGAGTCTTAAATGTTTTCTTCCTCTATTACCATGAAAATGAAAACATAGGAAATGGGAGAAACGAAACTTTCATTCAATGGTAGATAAAAGTTTTAGTAACTATAGCTCTCCTTTTTTATTTTCCATTCACCACTCTCTTCCCAAAATAAATTGTCCCTAAATCTCCTCCCTAATTTAAGAATCTCACAAATTATGTGGAAGTAATGTAGGAAACTGTCTATATCTCTTTACTTATTATTTGATTTCATTAGGTTTATTTTAATTTATAATTTACAAGTGGACACAAGAGTGCTGTGCTGGGACTTCAAGTGGCTTGGTGGTTAAAGGCACTGGACTCCCACATGGCCAACCACAGTTTGAGTCCACGACTTGGCAGCTTGCTTTCTCACATTCCCTTTCTCTCTCTTTCTCCCTGTCTCTCTTTGCTGAGTGCATCTGCCCTGTAGCAAGTTAAAAACAATGATAATAATGAATAAAAGTGAATAAATAATTATTTTTTAAAAGAGTAATGTGGTAACACATTCAGAACAACCATAACTAAGAAAACACAAGAAGTATCTATACACAACTTTCTTCATTGGCTAGCTAGTCACATTTTTAGTGATTTGGTTGAAGAGACATGTTCTAGAAAAATTCTAGGGGAAAAAGGCCACAGGTTTCATTATAGACCAATAGCAATATCCACACATCTCCAGAAGAACAATATAAGACATTTCTGGAGGTTCCCCAAGTTACTGCAGTCTAGTTCTTGCCCTTCAAGCTGTTGTCCACAACCAGCAGCATCAGCCTCACACAGAAGCTTGAGAAAAATGCAGTCTCAGGCCCCATGTTAGACTTAACTGGTTCAGAATCGACAGTTTAAAATATCCCCAGGTGATTCCTATGTACAGGAAAGCTGAAGAAATCCTGCTCTAGATAATTTTCCGTTATAATATATAAATCCTGACAGAGCACCATTGTAAGCCCCAGCCCTGCAGAAATCTTGGGTCAAACATAACAAATAGTAAGTGGATGAATATGAAAGATTTACTGCTGAGTGAAGCAAGCCAGGATATGAAAGAGAGGCACTGTATGTCCCTACTTAATATATACTGACTATTCATACTCTGTGGCAGAAATGGAAAGATTAGAGGATATAGAAGCATGGAAAAATGGTTACAGATACTGAATACAGTATAGGAAGAGGGTGGGAGAAAGGGGAGAGTGAGAGGAAAGGAATCAAGGAGAAAAAAAAAAAACAGAGGCAAGACATTTGAGGGACACAGAAATGGAAGATTGTCTGTTGATGATAACAAGTATGGTGTCTTCAACTGGTCTGGTGGAAAGTGTGTTCATTTTGGGTAAATTCATTTTGTGAGCTGTAGATATATAGTGATTGAATGTATAAAATAAATGAAAATAATAATAATTTTAAAACATAATAGACAGACACTCCTGTGAGAATGTCAGAGCCCAGACAGTCAACATCTGGGACCCAACCCAAAGCTAAGTGGAATCATGGCAATCTGAAATATAGCAAGTATGCCTTCTTTAAACAAAGAAGGAGTGCCACATCAGGTTCTCAAATTATTCTTCAGGTTCCCCCACATAACTGAATGGGTCACCTGGCATTATAGCCTGAAACCAGAGGAGAACTCAGAATGGCCACCATCTTCAATAAGTGAGAAAGAGCATGGAGGAGTGGGTGGTTTCAAAACAGGGAGAGGGCTGAGAGGACGAGTAGAAATAGAGACAAGAGAGAGAACAGTTTGGGTATTCTGAGCAGCCAAGGATGGATCATAGCCTTTTAGAAAAGAAGAGGGGCAAAGTTGGAGGAGGAACATGCTGTCTGAGGCTAAGGGACTCCCAGAGAGACCCACCAGTCTCAAAAACATTAAGCCCCAAAGAATAAACGACTCTTCCTTGGCTCTCCTAGAAGAGATGCTTCAGCCTGTCATGAGTCACTAGCTAACACTGCAAACTCTGCCATTTCCTGCCAGCTTTTAGGGCCAGAGGACATGTTCTCAGGCCACGTGTCCCATCAGCATTTACAATTCAATTCCAAAGTGGCTTTGTGGGAGGAAACGAGCCAATTACCTGCTATACCTTGAAAGAATAATCTTTAGGTCTTTAACCTGTTAATGACGCACTGACAAATCCTGAATTTGCTGTTATTGGAAGAAATGATGCTGGGGCCAGAACCGAGATTGCAGATTGATTGATTTTTTTAATTTAATATTTGTTCACAGGGAGGCTGTCTTCTTTATTGTGGTGACACCTGCTAGTGCCATTATAGTTACAGGCCTGTTGGAAAGGCTTTATGGTGAAGGCTTATTTCTATTATAAATACTGATTGGGGTGGGTGGTTAATATCCCAACAGCTTCTTGTTATACTAGGCTCAATTGAGGATGGCCCATATTGCTAAATCTCACACATCATCTATGCACAAAAAAATAAAAAAATAATGTTATGCCAAAATCAACATCATTAATTAAGTTGTGGAGGAAATATTATCTAAGTCAATCCTTAAATTAATCACTAACTTCAGATCAAGACCATGAACAAACAAGTTGCTTAAAGCTAATGTTTGGAACCCAACTTAGTTATTAAAGCCCAATTATTCAATTATTTAATAACTACAACCAATATAAAGATATTCATTATAAAAATATATACATTTAATTGCTATAAAACCATCTTAGATCAACAATTCACCGCAGATTGTTGTGTACTTAAAGACCATGAAAGAATGGTATTATTACATAGTTCATTCTTTTCAGCCAAGAAATAATTCTTGTGAAAAATAATCATACTATTCATATTTAGACTTCCCAAACTCAAATACATACTGTGAAGTATTTATATATACTGTTACTTGATAGTAAGTGTAGATTCTACTTCTTCATACTAATACCTCAAAATGGGCTCTACCTTAGGAAAGTGAAGATTCCATCCTGCACATAGTCTCTTGGAAGTATAGGAACAAGGTAAGACACAATGATTCTAGTTCTTTTCTATTCTCAATCCCTTTGAAATTATGTGGCCTTGGGCTGTTAACTAACCACTCAATATTTTATGTTTTCCCATTAGTCAAACCAGTTATAGTAGTATCCACCACTGTGATTACTAAATGAGGCAATAATGGCCAATTACAGGATGAGACTAGAGAAAGTACAAAATGAACCTGGAATATCTTGTTTTTCCAGAAAACATGGAAATATGTTTTTAAGAGAGATTTGTGCTACAGGGCATGTGTGCTCACCAGAGAAACAGAAAGACAGAAAGTGAGAAATCACCCCCAGGGGGAATGACCACACCACAATCCCTTTTTCTCTATTCTCCTCTTGGGATGTTCTGTTCGGCACTCACGCATACACACTCAGCATGAGTTTTAAGCCACCTGGTCTGGGACTCCAACAGTGATCAACTATGTGCAAGTCCAACTATGTAACCATTTCGCCATCTGCTGGTCCCAGAAATAGTTTTTTTTTTAATGATGGAGATAGGGCCAGCAAGTAGTATGGTGGTTGGGATGCTAGACTCCCACATAGCAAACCGTGGTTCAAATACTAAACCTGGTGGCTTGCTTTCCATTTTCACTCTCGCTCTCTCTCTAATGAGCACATGTGCCCTATAGCAAAAATTTAAATAATAATACTTATATTAATAACTATTTTTAATTAAAGAAATATGATAAAGACAGAACAATGGTCCATATCAAATCCCCAAGCCTCTGAATATGTTATCTTACATGGCAAAGGGGAATTAAAGTTGCAGCTAGAACTAAGGTTGCCAATTAGTTGACTTTAAAATAAGGAGTTCATCCTGGATCCTTGGACAGGCAGATTGAAGGTAATCACAGGTTCCTTAAAGTAGAAGAGAGAGAGTCAGAATAGAGATCAGAGGCAGATTGAGATCGAAGAAGATATGAAGATGGGATCCAAGCCAAGGAATGTGGGCAGCCTACAAAAACTGGAAAAGGTAAGGAAATAGAATTTCTCTAGAGTCTCCAGAAAAAGCATAGTCCTGAGACCAGATGATGTAATAGTAGATGATGTAATAGTTACATCACTGGACTCCCAAGTAGTCAACCACATTTTGAGTCCCAGACCTGACAATTAAAAATTCACACTGGGCACGTGTGCATACATGCCCAAGATCCTGAGAGGAGAATGGGGAAGAAAGGATTGTGGCATAGCCATCCCCCCAGGGGTGATTTCTCGCTTTCTGTATCTCTGTCTCTCTGGCAAGCACATGCACCCTATAGCAAAAATCTCTAAAACAAAAAACCCACAAAACTCTTCCCAGGCACATATGCAGGTGCAGGTCAAGTCCAAGGTCCAGAAGCTTGAGAAACATGCTGGGCACATGCATATATATGCCTTAAATCTTAGGAGGAGGGATAGATGGAGGAGAAGGGATTATGACATACCATTCACCATAAAAGATGCTTTCTCCTCTCCCTCTCTACATGTCTCTCTTTTTCTCTCTGGCAAGTTTATGTGCTCTTATGTTTAAAAAAAAGAAAAGAAAAGAAAAGAAAAGAAAAGAAAAGAAAAGAAAAGAAAAGAGAAGAGAAGAGAAGAAAGAAAGAAAAAAGAAGAAAGAACCCCTTTGAGAGTGCTGTACCTCCCCCTCTCTCTTCTTCTTTCTCTCATGTCTCTCTCATTCATGAAATAAAAAATAACTTTATTTTTAAAGTTCACAATAGTTTCAAAAAATGAGCATGGAGAAAACAGAAGAGATTTAATTTTTAACAAATTCAAGGAAATTTCAGAATAACAAGGTATAAATTTGTATATAGAATGGTTTTATAGCATACCAAGAACAAGAAATGAAATATGATTGTTATCAAGCCACAGTGAAATTTGAAGATATCACATATAATGAAGCCCTAAAGGCTTTCTTTTTTTCTTCTTCTTCTTTTGCTATAGGGCACATGTGCTCGCCAGAAAGAAAGAGAGAGACAGAGAGATGGAAAGGGAGAAATCACCCCCCAGGGGGATGGTCATGCTGCAATTCCTTCTCCTCCATTCTCCTCTTGGGATCTTGGGCACGCATGCACATGCACCTGGCGTGAGTTTAAGCCACCAGGTCTGGGACTCGAACAGCGGTCCACTACATGGGAGTCCAGTGACATAGCCATTACGCTAACTGCTAGCCCCACCCTAAAGGCTTTCTGAGGAAAAATATAACAAGTCCTATTTGAAAGATTACAAAAATGCTGGCATCAGACTGTGTAGCGGTAGCATAGAAAGCTAGAAGATAATATAGCAATGTTGTCAAAATCTCAGAAGAAAATAAGTTCCATACTAGAATTATATACCCAGCCAAACTATCAATCAAGTATGGCATTGAATTGAGACATTTTAAGATATATAAATTCTCAAAAATCTTATCTCCCGTGAACTCTTTCTCAGGAAGTTCATTACAATATCACCTAACAAAACAAGAAAATAAAAAGTAAAAGAGGAAAACAGGAACCAGGAAACAGACAACCCCAAAAATGACAGTGAAAGGTTTCAAATGACAGCTCTATAGCAACCTACAGAGCAACACATCCACACATGAAGGGTTCTAGTCTCAAAGAAGAACAAAAAGTAAAAGCAACTAGTAGATTATTAAATGTTTGACTGAACCAAGAGTATACTGTCTTCAGAGTTTGAAAAATGCATTAGAGATAGTTACACAGAAAGCTGTTTTTAGAAAGTGAAACAATTATTAACTCCAAGAAAAATTAAAAGCACCATAAAAATGATTAGCTATGAATAATATGTATATAATCATATTATATCAAATGCTGAAATTAAATTTTTCAAAAAGCTTTGAAACAGCGTTAACAAAAGGATGAGGAGATGAAAGAGCTGTCATAGGAAAGATAACTCCTCATCTCCTAAGATAGGAAGTCAATAATGTTTAAACCTACAAATTGAAGATATTAAATATAAGCTTTTATTTTAAAAACATGGAAGTAAATAACTAAAGAAACAGCCAAAATAGTTAAGTGGTTGTCTCTGAGTAAGAGCACTTCAAAGTGGCAGGAGAGGGTGGAGCAGGAAAATAATAAGTTTCATTATAAATCTTACAGTATAATTTGTTATTCCTCTTTTTTCCCCTCTCCTTTTATCCCTTCTTCCAATTTTTATACTATGTGAAAGCATCATTTTGATACTAAAAATTAAACATAAATGCCTTCAACAGAATTTGGCATATAGTATGTGTTCAATGAATATTTGATACTATGTTTATGCAGCTATGATCTCTGTTAAAGTCACAACACTAAAGTGCAAAATCAATCCATATTCTGCAGGAAAGCCCTAAGGTAAGTTCTTCTGTACCTCTTTTTCCCTTCGAAGAAAAAAAAATGTTAGGTAAGTGCAACTCTAGATAAGATATGCATGAATTTTTAAGTGTTCTAAAAGTATTAGGAGTCAATTCTCCAAAAACACATCTGAATGATATCTTTATGTTTTAAGTATACTTATTTTATTTCTTTTATATTAAGGATAGGGGCTCCATTGTTGGCAGAATCTCATCATGCTGAAAACTTACACTCACCTCCAACTTTCCAGCCAGCCAGGACTGTGGGCATGTTAGTTAGTGTCTGTATGTCTTACATCAACCCAGGATCTGAGCCTCTATTTTTCATGTGGCTCAACATTCAAGAGTAGTATGCTATGGTCTGCATCATTATGGGCAGGCCACATGATTTTTAAAGCTATGCTATGGTCTGAATGTTTGTGTCCCCCCACCAAAGTTCACACATTAATATCTAATTCCCAAGTGACAGTGGATGGAGACTTTGGAGGCCATTAAATCATGAGGGCCCTCTCCTCAGGAATGGGGTCAGTGTCCTTAAAAAGGGACCATAGAGAGGTAGCTAGCCCCTTCCTCTGTGTGAGGATGCAGCAAGAAGGCACTGTCTATGAATTAGAAAGTATCCTTCACCAGACACCAAATCTGCTGGTACTTGATCTTGGACTTCCCAGCCTCCTGAACTATGGGAAATAAGATAATGTCATTTATAAGCCATTCAATTTATGATATTTTTGTTATAGCAGTCCAAGTAGACTAAAGCAAGCCAGATGAAAGCTTAAAGATACTTCCCATTTTGTTGTTACCAAAATGCTTCAGATCTTATTCATTTCTTCATTTACTCATTCAAGATGAATGTACCCAATACTGTTCTGGCAAGTTACAAAAAAAGACAAAATTCTCTACTTCTAAGAAATTTACAATTTACCCAGGAAGACAGAGATTTTGAAGACAGAGACAACAGGATGTGTTGACAGACTCAATATGAGGTGTAAAAAATAAGAAAAATTATTTCAAAAATTTTGGCCTAAGCCACTGGAAGTATCAGTTGTCATCAACCAATATAGGCAAAGCTGTGGAAAGATCAGGCTTTGCTGGGAAAATCAGAATTCAGTTCTGGGTTTAAGATCGACATGCTGGGGAACCAGCAGTTAGCGTAATGGCTATGTCGCTGGACTCCCACGTAGTCGACCGCGGTTCATGTCCCGGACCCGGTGGCTTAAAAAACTCACGCCGGGCGCGTGTGCGTGCGTGCCCAAGATCCCGAGAGGAGAATGGAGGAGAAGGGATTGCGGCGTGACCATCCCCCCTGGGGGGTGATTTCTCGCTTTCTGTCTCTATGTCTCTCTCTGTCTGTCTGGCGAGCGCACGCGCCCTACAGTGAAAATCTCTCAAAAAAATAAATAAATAAATAAATAAACACTATGTGGGGAACCAGCAGTTAGCGTCATGGCTATTTCGCTGGACTCCCACGTAGTCGACCGTGGTTCGCGTTCTGG
>NW_006208670.1:2054542-2107244 GCF_000334495.1 Tupaia belangeri chinensis | reverse complement strand
TCCCAAGAGGAGAATGGAGGAGAAGGGGTTGCAGCGTGGCCATCCCCCCTGGGGGGGGGTGATTTCTCACTTTCTGTCTCTCTGTCTCTCTCTGTCTTTCTGGAGAGTGCATGCGCCCTATAGCAAAACCTCTCCAAAAAAAGAAAAAAAAATGTTGACATGCCTTTTGTGAATTCAGAGTTGTCGAGTAGGCAGCTGATTGTACATATGAGCCCAAAGCTCAAAGAAATCTGCTCAGAAGATAAACATTTTTAACCATTTTCCTTGGGGTTCAATGAAGGACACAGAAACCACTCAAGGTATTTGAGGCAAAAGCTTACAAATTTGTTAGTAGAGCTAGAACAACAAAATTCAGGAAACACCATTGAAGTTTTTTTTCTTGAAGTCACTCCATCATAGCAATAATCCAGACAGGAAACTGCTACTACTCCCACCACTGCACGCCTCACACTCATGAAACTGGCAGAGTCAGGAAGTGTGGAGCCCAGCTGCTGCAAACACGTTAGATTGCTGGGACTCATATGCCAGACAGAGTTGCCTAGGATGTTTCCAGGGTCCTTCTGCCTTCTTCTCAGACGAGGACGTCTCGTTGGCAGAATCTAATTGCATGCCTTAATCCAAGTACAGATGAGTCTAGGAAATACAGTGTTTAGCCTTCAACCACCTGAAAACAGACAGGAACTTAAAAGGAGTAATATGGATGCCTACAGACAGTAGACACTATCTGGCATAAATGACATTTAAGGTTGTAATACTGGGTGAGGTCAGAAAGAACGTAGATGGAGGAGAATGAAATATTGAGCTTGGACCGTTCTAGCATTAAAAGAATGAAGAGGTAGAAGGGAAATGGCAAATGGCCTATGAGGTAGGTGGGACTCCTGCAAGCCAAATGAACACGATGCTTGAAGGAGGAGAGCAATGATCAGCTCGGTATCTTCAGATGCTACTGTGTATGTTCAATTTTTTTAATAAAAATAATGTATAATTATTATTAAAGTATATGTGGAATAAAGGTCACTTGACATTCTGTTATTCAAGTAACAATAATCACAATTAACATTTGATGAGCCACTCTCTGTTGTATATCTGTATATACCATATTTCTCTGTACATACTTGCTATGCTCTACCTGTCTAACCACAAATATGTATAAAAGAATAATACTTTTTATCCTATTTTGCAATCTGCTTTAATTATCCAGTAATACGGTGGCATGGCCATATTCTCATGGTCAAAAGATGTGTATTTATATCATTGTTTATGGTTTATTCAAGGATACATTGTGTGTGTGTGTGTGTGTGTGTGTGTGTGTGTGTGTGTATTTTTTAATTGCCAGAGGACACTTGCATTCACTAGAGAGAGACAGAGAGAAAGAGGTGAGTGGGGTGGAATGAAACCCCAATGGGGCATGGTTACACCACAATCCCTTCTTCATTTCTCCATCTTATAGAGATCCTGAACATACATGTACCTGTTTTTCAAATTCAAGCTGTGGTCTGCCCTATAGGGTCCAACTTCCTTAACCATTAGGCAATGAGGCAGGTCCAGTGTAAATACATATTTATTTAACCATTCCCCTACTGATAAACATTTAGAATGTTTCAGTATTTCTATAGTAGACACACTATCACCATGAGTATATATTAATATGATACATAATTTTTGATATTTTAAGCTTTTCACCAAGTGAAATATTTGAGGGTAGAGAGAATCCACTATATTCAGAAATGGTCACACAGGTGCAAAGTCTAAGAAAAGAAAATCATTTGGAATAAACTGATGATGTTATTATAAAACCTAGTCTCTGTTCATGGTATGCTGAAGTTGAATAAATAAAATATCTTATATTGTTCATATCAAGTTACATCAGTCAAATTCAGTGACTATGCCAGCTCAGATGTCCTTTAGAATTTATTGTTATTATCAACCTATAATACTGCATTTTTGAAACACTTATTAAGTCATTTTCCATAAGTTTCCTTAACATTATAATTTGATATTTTAATCAGTCATCAATGTTTGGTAGATATAAAATTGAAATATTTGAATAAAGTATAATGCCTATTGCTTGATTTTTAATGTCCACCAACTCTGGGTTGGGTCTGGTAGGAGGCAAGAAGAAAATGAAAACTCATATTGTGGTTCACTCACTTATTTGGTCAGGTGGACTCAAAAAGCTTATAGACAGGTAATGGTTAAGTTGAGGGCACTGGACTCCAACATGGCTGACTGCAGTTCAAGTCCTAGACCTGGTGGCTTGCTTTCTCAATCTCTCTCTCTCTCTCTCTCTCTCTCTCCATCTCTTGTCAAATTAAAATAAAGTTAAATAGTTCTTTAAAAATTTAAAAATAAAAGCTTATAGACATTCTTGCATTTTTTTACCATCCTCCAACAAACTGTTTCACTAATAAAAAAGTATTGGGAGTAGAGTGACTTGATATCTCTCCTTCTCTGTGTGTAATATTCACCACACTGTGTAGATAAGCTTGAGTCTGAGTGTAAGGTTGTGCCTTTCTACATAGACACCCACACAGCCTCTGGATAAAGTGTACCGTATACAGAAAGTGTAAGGTGTTATTGGTATGTAAAATAGATCCTAAAATTGTGAAGCAAATTATATCATAAACACACTAGGCACCAAATGGTAAACAAACATAAACAAATAAGCCTTAAATCGTTCATTTCTGTTCCCAAGAATATTCCATCTAAATCTCAAAGCCTTCTTATTTCCTTCTGCCTTTCGTAGGCTGTCCTTTCTTGTCGACGTGTCTTGATGTATGCTGGCCACTTCAAACCTCCTACAGTCATAAACATCTCAGAGAAACAATTCACCCCTCGACGAGACATTGGAACTTGGCTGGCTCTGGGCACCATGGGTGCCATCTGTTCACACTACTCCTTGGGCATGTAGAGGGTTCTTTCCCTCTACAGAGATGAGAGCCAGGGCTTTGTCACAAAGCTGTCCTTCTTGGGCCACTCTAAGCAAAGCAACAGCACTCTGAGGGATCTTCGAGTGCCCAGAATGTCACTGGGACTTTTCAGATCTGTCGGCTGTGAGGTGGGAAAATGGGGATCAAATAGAAAGACAGAAACAGCTATCCCTCATGGGACCCTTAGGTTCCTTGGGAAAGAGATGATGACACAGAGCTTTGGGTGAAGTGGGCTTACTGGGATGTGTTTTGGGGAGCAACCCATGTGAGGAGGTGAAGGAAGCTGAACTGGGAAGTGGAGAGGTTGTGGCTTCTGCCCAGCCCACAAAAGAACTCTGGAGCTAGGATGGCTCTCAGAGTGGTCACTAATCAAGGCAAAGAGACTTGATATATTTCCTTGCCAGAGGGTGCATGTTCTCACCAGGGAGAAACAGGGAGAGAGGAGGAAAAAAGTACCCCTCGAGGGGTCATGGTCATGCTGCAATTCCCTCTCCTCCATGTCTCCTCCATCTTTTTGGGATTTGGGATACAAACAAATACCTGGTATGTTTTTTAGTCACCACGCCCAGGATTCAAACCATGGCAGGTCACATGGAATGCACCCCCTTACCCACTAGGCTATGAGGCCAGCCTGGAATCTGGTCTTTGGGAAAGGGTCTAGCCTGGACTGAGGGAGCACTCTTTGGTTGAAGATAGGTTTCTAGCTGAGAACAAGCAATAGTCACATGCTCTAGAGAATGAGTTCCTATGTCCTGAAAGGAAATCTTGGCATTTCACCAAAACATCTCCCACACTCTCCTCTTTGGGAATTTCCTGATGTCTTATAAAGGTGCCTCTATAATCCAAGTTCCAGCCTGAAGAAGCAACCATCATCTTTTGACATGAAAGAAGAGGATGGCATTGTAGAGAAACCACCAAGGTTCAGTGACCCTCAAATGCAGAGCCTCAGCAATCATGGACACAGTTATAAAGAAAACCAAGGAACCAGCAGGTGGCATTGTGGTTAGGGTGCTGGACTCCCACATGGCCAACTGTGGTTGGTTCAAATCCCAGATCTAGTGGCTTAAATCTCTTGCTGGGTATATGTGCATGCATGCTCAAAATCCTGAGAGGAAAATGGAGGAGAAGGGATTGTAACATGGCCATCCCCCTGGTGGGTGATTTCTCACTTTCTGTCTCTCTTTGTCTCTCCAATGAGTACATGACCTCGGTAGAAAAATCTAAAGAAAAAGAAAAGACAAAAACCACTGCAGCATGTTTTAGAAGCCACACCAGACTAAGGAACATCTTGTATCTAGGGTGAGGGTCCTCAGGGACATAAAGGGGAACCTGTATCAGGATGTGAGCAGCAGCATCTAACCCTGAGATGTTCTGACGTGGTCATGCAGATGTGCTGTCCATACCCTTGAACCAACCCCAGATAGCCATGTCTCTCAACAGCTCTGTTTCTACCTAGAAGTGCTCTCTGGCCCCAGAAATGACACGCAGATGGGAAGCACCAGGGAGTTCATGGTTCTGGGTAGATATTTTAAAAAACAAAGAATGGAAATGAGTGAATAAATGCCCTAGCCATCTTGGCCCTTGGTGACATAATTCTGAATCATGTCTTCCACAGAGGTTCTTGGTTCCTTACAATGTCACCCTCTTATTAACATACTATTTACTGACTTTCCTTTCTTCTCTGACTTGTCCACTTTCTCCCTGGTTCCTAGGATCATCTCCAAATAAAAGACCTGTGCCCAAGTCTTTGTCTTCACTTCTACTCTGGAGGGAATCCAACTTGAGAGGACAAAGATTATCTTCACCATTATTATAAAATCTCTCGCTGTAAGGTATAAATATATTTCTGTTGGGAAAGGTTGCTACTCTCTGCCCTCCTTTTGCAAAAAATTCTAGAAAATAAATACTCTCTGACATCATCTCCTTTCTGGACATCATCTCCTTTTTACATGTGAGAAATAACAGATGGAGAGATGGATGGATGGATGGATGGATGGATGGATGGATGGATAGATGATGATGATAGATAGATACAGAGAGATGATAAAGTAGATAGATAGATGCATTCTGATGTTTGTGTGACTATTTTTGCCCACATCCCAAGCTTGTGAAATTTCTCTTCAGAGAAAATTCTAGCAATGTCACATCTTTGATTCTGGCTGCCTGCCATCCACCTCCTGCCTTCTGTGTGGAGCATCTTGGATTCACTTTAAGGAAGCATTCCTTGCCCACACTCAGCTCTGCAAACCCACTGGAACTGACCTCATGAGCCCTACAATTCCTCCAGAAGCTCGGCCAGCATCATCTTTTCCCCTCATTTAACCCTGCCTCTGCCCCTGGATTCCTGTCACATGGAAAGTAAAACTCCAATTGTGTCTCTCACCTAAAAGTTTCTAGATGATCTGGACCCTATTACCCTTCTATGACCTCTTCTCATACCCCTCTCCCCCAGCTCAGTCCACATCTACCTTCAGACTTGCCAACCTTAGTCCTGCCCCACACATGTGCAGTAGTACTTGACCTGAAAATTTTCTTTCCCAACTCTTTGTCTTCTGGTTCCTTCTTATGCTTTAGTTCTTGGACCAAACGTCATCTACACAGAGATGGATTCCCTGAAGGCCCAACCTACAGCAGCCAATTCTTCAGTCACTGTCACATAACCCTGTCTTATTTTAATCAGAGCCCTCAGAAATTGAAAATGATCTTTTTGTTGATTTGTTCCTTTACTGGCTAATACCCCTATAAAACATAATTTGGGGCCAGCCAGTGGTGTGGTCATTAAGACTGACTGCATGGTTTGATTCTGGACCCAGTAGCTTGAAAAACATGCCAGGTATGTGTGAAAGTGTGCCCAAAATCCCTAAAGGAGAAATGGAAAAGAAAAAAAGGGACTGTAGTATAGCCACCCCCATGGAAAATGCTTCTCCCCTTCTCTCTCTCTCTCTCTCTCTCTCTGTCTCTCTCTCAAGCATGGTGTTCTCTAGAACAAGATAAAACAAAACAAAAAATTTAATTTTAATTCAAAAAGAACTCCAAGAAAGATTGATGGGTATGTATGGATGATATAATTTTTGCTCATTCAATTATCCTTAGCACTTAGAATGATAACTGGAACTTGGTAAGTACATGATAAAAATATCTAAAATAGTAAGTGAATGAATGAAACGTTTCCTGAGTGTGTGTGTGTAAAACAAAACACAAACTTTGAGAAAAAATAAACAAGAAACCTCTACTCCAAAAAAAATTGACTATTGTTTTAAAATTTTTTTAACTTTAAAATCTAAAGGCAAAAGTATTAAGTAAATAGCAATTGTTAGGATGACTATAGGCTACCAGGTGTCAATTTTCCAGATTATCTAGAGAAGTGAAATCTAAGGGTCCTTCCAGTTCCCAACTTCTTTGATACTACGCATCTCTTTATCCCATATTGAGCTATTTGTTGCTTCACAGAGTTATAATAATAACAGCATAGTTAATGATATAAGGAAAATCTCAAGAAGCCAATGGCAGTCTTTCTTTGATTGACAGAGGTCCTCTACATGGGGAATTGAAAGGCCACTGATTTCTGAGTCAAGCAAAAGAAGTCTATCCTACTTCAAGTCAACTCAATACAAAGTGCCATCCGTGGTTACCCATGAAATATATGTTGATAGATGCTACCAGGCAAGGAGGAGGGAGAAACAGGTGTGTCCGTGAAGATGTGTGACTGTGTTGTTTACCAGGACAAAAAGGAGTGAAGGCTGGAAGATTTAGCCCTTCCGAGCGACAATTTTGAGAGCATGCCATGATTTATTTGACAGGCAAGTGGAGGGCGGACTCCCCTCCTCTACAGAATCAGCTCCTTGATTATAAACACTCAATAACTTTCTGGTTGAAAATGCATTTTCCCCCTTGCCTATACATTTCTGATGCCTGCTTTATTATTTCCTATTAGGAAATGCTATTTAATTCAGTCCACAGCTTGGCGACCTTTGTGTGGCTTCCCCATTTAGGAAATTTACAAGTAAATCACCAAGAAGTATGTACACATACGCTTATAAAATATACATGTGCTTGTAAATGAAAATGCACCGAATGGCCCAAAAAAAAAGCTACATGCATTGCAGAAACCAGGCATATGTGCATCAGAGGTGGGAGGCAGGTGTTTGGGAAATCTTCACACCATCCCAATATTTTTCTAATGGTCTCCATTTCCAATGCAAGGGAGAATTTGGAAAACATTAGCCACTGTGGTGTGCTCTGAGCAGTGACATGTAGCTGGCAACGTGGTGGGTGGGATCCCCCCTCCCCTTTTTCCCTCTAACAAAGAACTAGGGTGAGTTTATTAAAGCAGAAATGGCATTTTCATCCTGCAATGTTAACTGTGTGGCTGGGATCCCTGAGGTACAGAGGCAGTCAAAGCAAACAGCTGTGCCACCTACTTGCAACAGTTGTACGCCCACCACACGGCGCCGAGGGGAGGAGCAGGTCAAAGAGAGCCGTAAAGAGGATGGGGAACCTCGCTTAGCTTCTCCCCAGTAGCCCGAGGGAAAATCCAGCCCTTCGGAGGGTAGGTATTGTGTGTGTGGCTCAGAGCACTGAGCGTTCTCTTGCAACTTGTCTCCTATAAACCACCTACTGCATTTTTATATTCTACAGTCACATAGACCAAAACAGTGTTTAGCAAATTAACAGAACGCTAAATAAAAGGCATATCAACCAACCTAGCAGGCAGCTTGTTGATGATCCTGAGTGGGGGGTGGCAGTAACTGCTGTTTTGGTAGCAAGTGGTTGCTTCACCATCCAAGTCTCTTTGTGGGCTTTGGGAAGGATGGGATGTTCTGGCCAAGCTGTTATTAGGTTATCTTTGTGGAGCCTAAGGGCTGCCCCATGCCTGCCTGTGTCAACAGAGGATAGAGCAGGAGAGCTCAGGCAGAAGGAAATGGAGCCCTGCTTTGCAAAGGGCTCTCCTCTCCTAGAACTCTACTGCTCTGTCAGCCTGTGAGAGTCAGGAGAGCGTGCACTCCCCACTCCCACCCCACCCCATGCCAACCTTCCTGTCCACCTCTTCTGTGCTTTAGAGGAGTCTGACCTTTCTCCCTTCCATGCAACTCTTCCCTGCCTTGGTTTCCAAGACACCATTCTCTCTCCCTTTCCTGTCAGCACTTCCGGGACTCCTCTTTGTCCACATGGCTCTCAGTATCAGCATTGTTCATCGTGTTTCTATATTAGGTCATCTTCTCACTCGATTTGCTTTCCTTGGGCCATTCTCTTCTCACCATGAATTCTTTTTCCACCTTTATGCTAATGACCCCAAAGGTTAATGACTTAGTTACTCCGGACCTCTAGGCCCATGTACACAACTGCTTAAAAACGACTTCTACTTTGTAGAGGCCCCAGAATTTCTGTGTAGAAGAGGTTTAAAAACAGTATGCAAGGGGGTGGAAGGGGAGGGCTTAGCTTGTCTTAAAACTACTTTTGCATACCACCTACATTGTTTTTACTACAATGATGTATGAAATCAGCCAACTAGAAGGCTCATTCGAATTATAGGAGAGCCACGGCCTACTCCAAATCGCCCTTTTGCACCACCACTGGCATTCAGATGTCCCATATATACTCAAAACTCAACAGAAACCCAGTTAAATCCCTCACCCCATATGCACTATCTCAGAGAATGGTAGCCCCATCTGCCTGGCTATCCAAACTCCAAATTGGGTATCATTTTTAGTTCCTAAGTATCTCCCCCCACCACCAACTTTTACTTCTGGGTCATAAACTCTACAATTAACCTCAGTACTCCTTTTTTGGGGCCCTGCCTTCTTAACCCGGCCTTCAATCTCTAGAGATGTAATTCGGTGTCTGTTCTCCCAGCAACAAACTGGGACCGGCCTCCAGAAAATTATCCTGAACCACAAGGAAACCTCCCATAAAATCTCGCATCATCACTGCCCAGATAATCCTGATGCTGTGTCCTGCCTGTTTGCTACATGTTCTTGGATACTGACGCAGTCCAGAGAAAGCCTCCTCCGGCCCCTGTCAAGTAGGTTACTGATACCTCCCTTCAAGGGCCAGCTCTATTGATATGTGCATTCTAAATTGCTTCTTTCATGTTGGCCTGCACTGAAGTCTCAGCACGGTCCTCAACTAAGCCAGTTTCTCAGAATTAGGACAGTGTGCATGAGTCAGGAAAGAGGTTATTCTGTCTCACAAAATTTAACACAGTGAAGGCTTAATTCTTGCTCATGTCAGAGCCCCATATGGGTCAGGCAGATGTCCTGCATGGCAGTCTTTCAGATGGCAAATCAAGGGCCCAAGCTACTTCCATTCTGTAGCCCCATCACCTCAAATATGTATCCTCCTCCATTACCGAAGCAAGCATGATGAAGGCATGGAGAAGAGGTACCCTGTCTTACCTGCCTCAGACCAGAAGAGACACAGCACTTCCTTCGTCACTCCATTACTAAGCATCAGCCCCTCGACCCCACCTATCTGTGTCAGAGCTGGGAAATACAGAAGACACAGATATTTGATGAGCCCTAGTAATACTACTTCATAATTATTTTAGGAAGCTGAACATTCTTTCTAGAGTCTAAAGGAGATTAAAAAAAGAAAAAGAAAGAAAGAAAGAAAGTTGATCTAAGAGTCATAGACATCTATATCTAATAAGAAAATTGGCAAGTAAAATAGAATTCTGATGTGAGAATACCTCCATGTGGGACTCCTGCTTGGAAGTTATTTAGAAGACTGAGTGACACATAGAGTCTGCTTCAGTAGATATTCCCTGATAATGAAATGGTGGCTTGTTTATGTTTAGGGTGAGACTGAGTAATTGATAGCTGTCTGACAAACTGGCAGAAGCCATACAGACATTCTGAAAAGTTCATTAAAAACACACACTCAATGCACGAAGATTACTTGTGACTCTCTTCCCGCCTGCAATATAATTAAATAAAGCTTTATCTAACCATTTTACTTGTATGCATTAGGGACTTCAACCAGGGCTCTCTTCCTCCCAAGACTTTAATATGTCCTTATCTGTTTGGACTAATTGAGTTTGCCCAAACAGTCACATGGGCAGGAGCTAAAGGAAGATGGAAAGTCAGATCTGATATGCCTACGGAATGGTACTAAGATTCCTAAAGATCTCTGAATGACCTCAGATCTTTGGGTCCTCAGAGATATAAATGGAGCTTGGAAAATCTCATGCTTTTATTCTAGGTGATCCTCATGTAACCAAAAAAGAAAAAGAAAGAAAAGAAAAGAAAAGGAAAGGGAAGGGAAGGGAAGGGAAGGGAAGGGAAGGGAAGGGAAGAGAAGAGAAGAGAAGAGAAGAGAAGAGAAGAGAAGAGAAGAGAAGAGAAGAGAAGAGAAGAGAAGAGAAATCTTTCAAATGTTCAGAAAGGCCAGATGACCACAGAGCTAGCGGACTAGCTCAGATGGAACGTGTACAATACCCTCCAGCTCTGCTAATTCTAGTCGCAAGTAGGGGCTCTCAAAAGTAAGCGTGCGTCAGAATCATCTGAAGGGCTTGTTAAAGAACACACTGCTGGCTGTTCCCCTAGAGTTCCTAACAAGTCCCCAGGGATACTGCTATTGTTGGTCTAAAGTCCAAATTTGAGAACCATAGGTTAAGAAGCAGGTAGGATGACAGTCCTGTCAGAACTTTGACCTTTCAAGATAAACTGGAAATCTCGGTGTGTGTGTATATGTATGTATGTATGTGTGTGTATGTGTGTATATATATAAAGAGAGAGAGAAAGAGAGAGAGAGAGACTGAGTGCAATAGGACACATGCACTGACCAGAGAGTGAGAACAAAAGAAAGAAATTACCCCCCAGGGGGATGGCCACATGACAATCCCTTCTCTCCCATTCTTTGCTTGGGATTTTGGCACACATACATCTAGCATGATTTTCAAGACACGTGGTCTGGGACTCAAACTGTGGTTGGCCATGTGGAAATCCAGCTTCTCAACCACCATGCCACCTGCTGGCCTTGAAATATTCTAACTTTTTAAAATGGTGACAAGTTCAAAATTACTTTAAAAACATTTTATAAAGCAAAAAGATGTCATTAGGATAGATTTCTTTCCTTTAATTTGCCTGCTCGCAACTCCACTATAAGCTTTGAACAAGGAATACTATATACAGACACACATACACACCTCTGTATGGGAAAGCACCTAGCTTTCCATTTCCAATTTAGCAACCAACTTCTGGAGCACACATCAGCCAGGCAGAGAATCCAAACAACTTTGGTAATAGATGAACACAGATATAAAGGCCCTCTCGTATTTCCTGTGTTTCCAGCCAGTGATCCCATTTTGTTTCCTGTCACCTTAAAAGCTACATTTGTCTAGAAGTAGATCACAGTCCTTATAATTAAATTAGCGTTATATGCCCAAAGTAAGCCACATAAACCCTTTTAAATGTTGCCAAGGAATATGGGCTTGAAAGACAGATTTTATTTGGATCAATGTTTAAAAGCATGAACCCTGAGCTCTTCCACCTAAACCGTTGTGTGTAGATATGTCTATAGCACTGATTCTGTGTGATGTGACAAACATTAACTGGGTACTTTTGATGTGCTAGATGTTGTCAGGAATTGGTGATGTAGAGATGACCAGCCCCGGTCAGTTCTGTCCAGCTTTGGGTTCTATGGCATCTAGATTTAGCAAGGTGAGAGGGCTAGGAGCAGAGAAGAGGAAAGTCAGAGGACACAACTCCGAACTTCATCTGTTGTAAGACACTGAAGTTCCCTTAGTTAGAAAAGTTTCCTCTGGAGGATAAAACATGACCACTCATGTAGATGATGATTAAAGAAATCAAATATATTCTTTTTTGTTTTCTTCACTTAGATAGATCCAAATTCTCTTAACTACACAGCCTCCTTCAATATGATTTAAACTTTGAAGGCAAAATCATGCCAAATTACTATTTACAGTATGGAAAAACCCAAACAAAAATTCTAACTCTTCTAACCAAACTCTATCAAAATATAGTAGAATCAGTTTTATTCCATTTGGAAGAGAGAGAACACTAAATGGTGATAAGCACTTCTAGCTTGAACTGATCATGATATGTATGGATATACTTGCACTTGGCTAGCGGTTCAAACTGGTACTGATTGATTATAATATACAGTCTGGTTGCTTGCTTTAAGTATGGTATGAGATTACCCTAGCAAGAGTCTTTTTAAGCCATGTGGGAGTCCAGCGCCTATAACCACCACACCACCTGCTGGCCCCCTAGCAAGTCTTATACCCCAGATTCTATCCTATGCCTAACTTTGGAGAAAAATATTGCTATAATAAATATCTAAGGATAAACTGTAACAAATACGTGTTTTAACCAGTGACTTTTTTGCCTTGTCTTTCCTTCTTTTAGATTTTTTAGATCAAGTGTGTACACACTGGAGAGACACAGAGAGAGGGAAAGTGAGAAAGCACTCCCCCAAATGGAGTTGGCCATGCCACAGTCCTTTCTCCTCCACTATCCTCTTGGGATTTTGGACACACACACACACACACACACACACACACACACACTGTGTTTTCAAGCTGTCAGGTCTGAGACTCAAACCACATGGTTAGCCCTGTGGAATCTAGTGCTCTAACCACCATGCCACCTGCTGGCCCCTGTCTTGTCTTTCTGTTTTTTTTTTTTTTTCTCAATTTGAACAAAGTCATCACATCTTTAATTATATTATTCTTTCTCATCCATTAAAATACATCATTTCTAAGTAATGTTAGCTTTCATTTACTCTTTCCTCTCAGTAAAACTACAGAGACACAAGGCAAAGGCAAGTCTGGTAGGGTTATGGAGTTTACATTCCCAGCCAGGTGTCCTTATTACCTTGCTTTGGCATTTCTGCTCCCTTTTTTTAAACTGAGAAATCAGTCCTCTATTGAAGACACTCTTCCGCTAAAATAACAGAAATACCAAGAGAAAGATCTTTAAAGCCAAGAGACACGTGAGTGAATGGAAGGGGGCAGAACTGGGTCAGCAATGGTGGAGAACATCAGAGCATACACAAACTGTTGGTCAGTTACTCTTCAATGTCTATTTCACAGGGACCAGCTTCTTTGGGGGAGATAAAACCATCTCTCTCTGAAACCCTCCCTCTTGGACGTGGGGCAGTATGGATTAGGAGTTGTGCTCCTCACTGAAGGAAGAACGGAAAGATAAGAGAAGCCGTTCCTGTGGGTCTTGGGGCAGTATGGATTAGGAGTTGTGCCCCTCACTGAAGGAAAAATGGAAAGATAAGAGAAGCCGTTCCTGTGGGTCTTGGGGCAGTATGAATTAGGAGTTGTGCTCCTCACTGAAGGAAGAATGGAAAAATAGAAAAGAGCTACCTTGGCACTCCCCAATTAGAGGCAGTAAGCTCCCCGAGATTTAGAAGTGACATTACATGAGCCATTGTGACTATTCTGATTATGTCCAACTTGGAGGGGAAGGAAAAAAAAATCTATTGTTATCAGAGGATGTCCAGGGAGAAAAATCAAAACTGTAATGAATCTTTAACCTATTTAAAGTAATTAAAGATCTACTCCATATGTGAGAGCCTCGCCTCTGTCCCTTTACTCTCCTAATTAGTCCCTTCACTGCCTGGCGCTGGCTTTACCTTCGGCAGATCTCACTCTTCTCCTCTGCCTTTTTGATCATCGCAATGCTCAGGATGCCTCCTAGAATTTGCTTATTCGAAATGATAAAAGGGTGCTGCTGTTGGCACATCTCCAATTGTCTCCTTGTTTCAAATCAATTCCTCCTTGCTTTCCTCCAACCCCCTATCATAACTCCTCTGTTTGATGAATCAGCTCACATCTCCCTCCACACGGCTGTGAAACCTCCACCTTCTTAGAAACAGGAGAATACACTTTGAGAGACGACTGAAGATGTAAGCCAAGAGCTTAAACACATTCAGACGATACATATCAAATGACAGTTTCAAAATATCAAAATATAAAAGGCGCCTAATCCCCTTTGACTCAGCTATTCCACTTCTAAGAATTTATTACACAGATATAATCACAATGTCCTCAGAGATGTACACTTACAAGATCTTGTAGTATATTGGTGATGTCCAAATCAGAAATGAGCAAAATGTTCATTACTAAGATCTCTTCTATTTTGTAATTGCCAAAAAGTAGGTGTGCTTTTCAGACAGGGAGAGAGAGAGAGGACAACCCCCAATAGGGCATGGTCACACAATGATCCCTTTTTCTCCATTTCTTCATCTCCTTGGGAATTAGGGAATGTATGCACACAATCTGGCATGCTTTTCAAGTCACTGGGGCCAGGACTCAAACCCTGCTTGACCATGTGGCTTCCAACTCTGTTTGCTCAATGCTTAACCATTGCATTACAGAGGCTGGCCCATGGGGAAACTCTTGGATGATGAACACTGCTACTATTCTCTGGAAAAGTTCACAGTCATTAGGAAGACTGGAGCAACTTTCTATAAAATGATTTAGAATGATCTCCAGGATATGTGCTTAAATGAGAAGGAAAAAAAAATCTATTGTTATCAGAGGATGTCCAGGGAGAAAAATCAAAACTGTAATGAATCTTTAACCTATTTAAAGTAATTAAAGATCTACTCCATATGTGAGAGCCTCGCCTCTGTCCCTTTACTCTCCTAATTAGTCCCTTCACTGCCTGGCGCTGGCTTTACCTTCGGCAGATCTCACTCTTCTCCTCTGCCTTTTTGATCATCGCAATGCTCAGGATGCCTCCTAGAATTTGCTTATTCGAAATGATAAAAGGGTGTTGCTGTTGGCACATCTCCAATTGTCTCCTTGTTTCAAATCAATTCCTCCTTGCTTTCCTCCAACCCCCTATCATAACTCCTCTGTTTGATGAATCAGCTCACATCTCCCTCCACACGGCTGTGAAACCTCCACCTTCTTAGAAACAGGAGAATACACTTTGAGAGACGACTGAAGATGTAAGCCAAGAGCTTAAACACATTCAGACGATACATATCAAATGACAGTTTCAAAATATCAAAATATAAAAGGCGCCTAATCCCCTTTGACTCAGCTATTCCACTTCTAAGAATTTATTACACAGATATAATCACAATGTCCTCAGAGATGTACACTTACAAGATCTTGTAGTATATTGGTGATGTCCAAATCAGAAATGAGCAAAATGTTCATTACTAAGATCTCTTCTATTTTGTAATTGCCAAAAAGTAGGTGTGCTTTTCAGACAGGGAGAGAGAGAGAGGACAACCCCCAATAGGGCGTGGTCACACAATGATCCCTTTTTCTCCATTTCTTCATCTCCTTGGGAATTAGGGAATGTATGCACACAATCTGGCATGCTTTTCAAGTCACTGGGGCCAGGACTCAAACCCTGCTTGACCATGTGGCTTCCAACTCTGTTTGCTCAATGCTTAACCATTGCATTACAGAGGCTGGCCCATGGGGAAACTCTTGGATGATGAACACTGCTACTATTCTCTGGAAAAGTTCACAGTCATTAGGAAGACTGGAGCAACTTTCTATAAAATGATTTAGAATGATCTCCAGGATATGTGCTTAAATGAAAAGCAAACAAACAAACAAACAAAAAACAAGGAGTTGTACAGTATATAAATAATAACTTTTTTAAATAAAAGAGGATATAGTCTACAATGTAACATCTCAGTAAGAATACAAAAGAAAAGTGGTGAAAAGATTATCCCCTGGGAAATGGAACAAAGTGATAAAAGGAAGGGGCAAATGTGGAGAAAAGTAGGGGAGACCCTACCTTTTAAAGTATTTGAATATTTGAACTATGTGTGAGTCACCTCCACAAAAACAAATGAATTAATATGTATGGCCCTCGGGGAACAGCATCATAACTAAGTCTTCTACCACTGTGTGGGAGCTAATATTTTACTCCTGTATGTCTAATTCTCCACACTACACTTGGCAGTGTTCTGATAAAACCCTTCAAGTGACTGTAGCAGGTGAACACCATCTAAGGCCATCCTAAATACTAACTTCTGATATCTTACGGATGCAAAGGGAGACTCTCAGTCTGAGTTCCCTAAAAAATCATACCCTGAGAATGAAGGCTGATATTTTATGTGGAAGGTAGAGTCCCAGAATAGGAAGAATAGGGAAAAGGAAGTGCGGCAAGGAGAATTGGAAACAGTCCCAGGTAATCTATCTCTGTGTGGATCATGGCTTCAAGAGAAACCGTGATAAAGGTTTCCTTCCACTGGTTGCCTGGCAGCTGAAGAAAATATCCAGGCAGACTTTGCAGAGAGACCATTCTCAAGAGTCCATCCGAGAGAAGGAAGGAGATTTTTCTGCTCACCTCTCTCTGGTCTCCACCACTGTTGTTCAAAGTCTGTCCACAGCAAGTCAACACTCCTGCATTCTGGGAGCAACACCAGACCCTTTTGGCAGCCACTCAAGAAACCAGGTCTTATATGGCACATTGGCTAAGCTGAGAAGTGGCAGAGTAAGTTGGAGAGACTGAGCCAGCAGTTTTCGGCCTCACCAATAGGGCCAGCTGGAACCAGAGGTCATCTGGTGGCTGTGGCAGCAGATGAGAAGAAGCAAGTGTGTTGGAGTTCAGAAGGCAGGAAAAGCTGGAAGAAGCTGATGAGCAAGAAGTTCTTCCAGTCCCTTTCTTGCCTAAGGGAAGAAACTGACAATACACCCAAAATGAAAGTACCCAGTGCTTTCAAAGAGGTGTATGTTCTGTATCGGTTAGCTTCCACTTCTTAACAACCACTCTGAAATGGAGGAGCTTAAAACAAGAACTAGTTTATTACTGCTCACAAGGTTAGGTGTTGGTGGGAGGCTAACTGGACAAGAATGTTTGCAGATGGAGAAAGCAGTCAGCCAGTGTTGGCTGTCAGCTAATGGGTCTCATTCTCCAGAGACTAGCACTGGCTTCTGCAACCTGGTGGTGGTTGTAAAGTTCTACATGGTAGCACAAAAGAGCAAGAGCCATGGTGTTCCCTTGTATCACATTTCCCAGGGCCCCACTGGTGGAAAACAAGTTATATGGCCAAGATCTAATCTGAGGGCTGGTAAGATAGAATCTACTTCTTATGCATGTATGTATGTTTTAGAGAGATTTTTGCTACAGGGCATGTGCGCTCACCAAAGAGACTTCGAGACAGAAAATGAAAATACCACAATCCTTTTTCCTCTATTCTCCTCTCAAGATTTTCGGCATGCATGCATATATGTCTGGTGTGAGTTGTAAGCTACCAGGTCTGGGACTTGAATGGCGGTCAACTACATGGCAGTCCACCGACATAACCATTATGCCATCTGCTGGTCCGAATCTACTTCTGGACAGAAGTAGCAAAGTTATGTTGCATATGTATTCATACAGGGATGGGAAGGATTTGTGGTCAATTTGCAACATGCTACAATCTGTTCAGGACCCTAAGAACTAGGAGTTTTCTTCATCCTCAACTTCCCTAACCAGCAGTATAGACTATAATCTTCTGATCACCTTCAGCCCTGACAGGTCAATTTCCTATTCATCCAAACTATTTTGGATATTTTCACAGAGACAGAGATCCTAAAGATAGCAGGCAGCTCTCACCCTTCTTCACAAGACTTTAAAAATTCACAATTCAGTCATTCACCCAGATGTTCAGAACACATGACCTCACATTGAACTCCTTAGCAATAAAGAGTCTACAGGATGATTATTTACATCAATATTATTACTTATGCTCATTCTTACTGATGGAATAACTAATACTCTGGCAATTTGCACAGGATTTTATGAGAGATTCATTGTAGTCAGACTAAAATGAATAAAATGCTGCTAAAATAGTGCTCCTCCTCACTTCATTAAGAAAAATGAGAACTCTTTTGGTGTATAATAACTAGACAAGGACCTCAAAGTTTACCATCACCTTGAGAAGATTTGGTAAGGTTGACACTCGAGAAGTCTTCCTTCTAAGCACTAATCTCTTTTCGGTCCAGGTAAACTGCTCCCAAGAGCTTAAACCACGGACATCTTCCTGGTTGGAACAGTCAGACAGCCCATAAGGGAGCTCACTAAGTTGCAGAAGACAGAGCTTACTCTTAACCTCACTATTACTCTTAACTGTAAAAAATGGAACCATTTATTAAGCCATTATTTTAAACAATTATTTATTATTAATTGCTATAACGACAATGGTACAAAGTTCTGTAGCAATGTCTCAAGACCTCTCCTTGGAATAATTCGTTATCTAAATAAAAATTCATAACTAATGTGGTTTCTCACATTATTAGAATTTGGCTTTGAGCAAAAGAATGTTGCTCAGGTCTCTAACCTTTAGCTATCTCATAGAGCTGTTTTCTCACAAAATGTGTTGACTAGATGGTTTGCATTAAAATCATCATGAACGAGAGTGTAAGCAAAGACATGAAGGGGAAAAATAGAGAAGAAAGACATTCACGGGGCACAGAAGTCAAGTATTTTATCTATTGATGATAACGTGGATAGTATCCCCAACTCGACTGGTGTGAGATGCATTCATATTGGAACATTCACATACAAGCTGAGTGAGGTACAGTGATTGACTGCATAAAAGAAATTAAAAGAAAAGAAGATATATGGGATCAGCAGTTGACGTAATGGCTATGTCACTGGACTCGAGTCCTGGACCCAGTCGCTTAAACTTATGTCAGGCCTGTGTGCGTGCATGTCCAAGATCCTGAGAGGAGACTGGAGGAGAAGGGATTGTAGCGTGGCCATACCCCTGGGGGGGGTGATTTCTCACTTTCTGTCTCTCTGTCTCTCTCTGTCTTTCTGGCAAGTGCACGTGCCCTATAGCAAAAACCTCTCAAAAGAAAAGGATATATATACATACATACATACATACATATATATATATATTTTTTTTAAAGAGTATCATGAAGAGTGCCAGTGATGTAGATTTATAGGCTCTTGTGCCAGACATTCTGAATAAGAATACATGGAAGATCCCAGGAGGAGAAGGGATTGTAGTATGACCACCCCCGTTGGGGAACAATTTCTCACTTTCCTCCTCACTATGTCTGTCTCTCACTCTCTCTTTCTAGTGAGTGCACATGCCCTATGGCAAAAATCTCTCTGGAAAAAAAAATATGTGGAATGGGGCCAGCAGGTGGCGTGGTAGTTAAGGTGCTGGACTCCCATATAACAGATTCAGTTTGAGTTCTAGACCAGGAGGCTTGCTCACTCTCGCTCTCTCTCTCTCTCTCTCTCTCTCTCTCTCTCTCAATCTCTCTCTCGTGAGCACATGTACCCTATAGTAAATTTAAAAATAATAGTAATAGAGTACAGCAGGTGGCATAGTGGTTAAGGTGCTGTATTCCCACATGGTTGACCGTAGTTCGAGTCCCAGACCTGGTGTCTTGAAACTCATGCCAGGAGTATGTGTATGCATGCCCAAAACCCCTAAAGGAGAATGAAGAAGGGATTGCAGCATGGCCATCTCCTCGGGGGTGGGGTGGGGATGTCTTACTTTCTTTCTCTCCATCTCTCTGTCTCTCTGGTGAGCACATGCACCCTATAGCAAAAATCTCTTGCCACCAAAAAAAGGAATAAATAGAATAAATAGAATTAAATATTTTTTAAAAAATAAAAGGTTATCTGGAATGAGGAAAAAGTATGCAATTTTAAGAAGCTGAGAGGGTGGTTAAGATATTAAACGCACCATCTAGGGTTTGTAAATGCCATAGTGTGTGTCAAGTGTTTAGGGAAGACTTACATCAAAAGTCCTTGCAATTGTCTTCTATATCGATTTTGGTTTCCTTTGCAAGATAGATCTTTAATTAGCTGCTTAAAAGTTATCAAGTTATTGAGGGGAAAAGCCTGCATGTATCTCCAAGTATCTCTGTCATTGTCCTCAAAGTGAGAAGAAAAGAAGAAAATTATCACTTTGTTCTAAAAGACCACCAACGTATTTGACATGGTCTTCTTTTCAGCTAGTACCTTGGTTTCTAAATCTTCATATTTCTTATCTAGAAGAAATTGTCTACCTCCCTCTGGATCTTATTTTTGAGTAATCATTTGATCTTTGTTCAATAGTCTCTGAATAACTGATGTATCGGGTTGTCGGGAAAGTCATGAAGCAATTCTGCATTGAGAAACAGAAAAATAGGTCATGACTTTTCCAACAACCTAATAATGTGTGTGTGTGTGTGTGTGTGTGTGTGTGTGTGTGTGTGTGTGTGTAGTCACAAAGTCAGGGCTTTCAAATCCAGCTGTACATTATAAATACCTAGGGATCTGACCTCATACTGAGTCCTGAAGCTCAGGAATGGACATTCTTATAAACTTCCTAGGTGATTCAAAAACACATTCAGAATTGATACTACACTATATAATTCAATCGTTTTCCAAAACCATAATGCTAAAAATTGCACGTGATGAGTTTATAACAAGATGATTTATGGATTTTACCAGTAAGATATTTTGGCTCCAATACCCACTACAGAATCCAGACACAGAAAGTTGTATCAAACAGAGGATACATAGCCCAAGATTTCAAATGAATTCCTTATACATTTTTCAGAAGTTAAACTCACATTCTATCAGAAGTAAGAAATGAAAGGAAAATATTTTCTAGGACTTAACCTTTAACAATAACATTGTTTTCTACCTTTTCAGGAAATCAAGTATGTTCAGGACTTTTGTAAGAAAATCACCTGCAGGCCAGCAGGTGGTGTGGTGGTTAAGGGTATTAGACTCCCACATGGCTGACTGTAGTTTGAGTCCTGGACTAGGTGACTTGCTTTCTCTCTCTCTCTCTCTCTCTCCCCCTCCTTCCCTCCCTCTCTCCTCTCTCTCTCTCTCTCTCTCTCTTACTCTGTCTCTCTTTGGTCAAATTAAAATAAGTAAATAAAGTTAATGAAAATCATTCTTTAAAAAAATAAATAAAACCACTTGGATTAAAATTCCTAATCTCAAGCCAGCCAGTGGCATGGTGAATAACACAGCTGAATCTCACACATCAGCTGAGTTGTTTGAGTCCCAGACCTGGCAGCCTGAGAAATTTGTCAGGCACATGTGTGTGCATGCTCAAAATCCCAAAAAGAAAATGGAGCAGGGATTGCAGTGTGGCCATTCTGTCTGTGACTTTTCATTTTCCCCTACCTCTCCATCTCTCTCATGAGCTCATATGCCTTATAGTAAAAACTAAATAAAACTAAATAAAAAAATTCTATTCTCCCATTTACTTTTTCAACTAAACTGGGAAAGTATTTAAGCTCTCTCAGCCTATTTTTTTTTATCAATAAAGTAAAATTTTAGTCTTAAAACCTGTTAGTAATCCTTTGGTTGCCAGGAACAGAAAACTCAATTCAACATAAACAATAAAAAGAAAACTGTTGGTTGGATAATCTAAAAATAGTATAGCCTTTAATGGAAGTTTAATTCAACTGCTCAGTGAAATCAACTTTCCATTTCTTTCTCTTTATCAGCTTCTTTAGTACTACTCTATTCAAGACATCCCCTTAAATGTTCTTGCTTTCACATTCATATTTAACATAAAGAGTAGTTCTCTCCAAGTGTTTCCACAGAACACCAGAATCTTCCAGAAAATTTCTCCTGAGATCTAATTGGCTTACATGATCATGCCTATACTAATCACTGTAGCCAGGGGAATGGGATTTGCTGACTGGCTCAGGTCTTCCAGGACCCAGTCTGGGCACGTGCATAGGATCTTTTTCCCCCAAAGCATAGACAATATCCTTGGGAAAGAAATGGAAATATAGGTGCTATTATTAACAGGAAAAGAGAGTGAATGTGGGTGGCCTGAGACAAAGAGCACTCACTGCCCTTCTAGCCAGGAATTTATGAGGATTACATCAAGTAATCCCGTAACACAACAATGGCTGGTACATGGTAAACACTCAATAAAAGTGTGCCATGATTATTACCATTATTATTACTACTGTCAACATCAATCAATGGACCCAGCGCATGGTGATGTTATTAAAACCTGAATATTACCCAGAGAATATGGGCATCTGCTTCTCATCTAGGAATGAAGAAAGGGATGTCATGCTTAAATCCCATTGAAGCATGCTTTCTTAACCACATGTGGTTAGAGTAAATCGTTCAGCATGACAAGGTATGAAAAACTCTAGAAGAAAACCTATGCTTGTCCTTGTTCATAAAACTACATTTCACCACTAGAAAGGATACCTTTATACCAATTTTAGACATATTATTATAGCCTGCCATCTGTCAATATTACATGCAATAACTACCATGAAAACTGGATTCGCACAACAGGGATGTCTGCTAACTTGTAAAGAGTAGCTCTGTCAGGAGATGTAACTGAAATTAATGAAGCTCTTGCAGAAAATCCAGGACTTGTCGACAGATCTTGTTAGGAAGATGGTTGGCTGATCAAGATGACACTGAGTAACCCTTCAGAACTAGATGAACTGAAGAGTGAAGAATCATGTGACAAGTATGTAAAGTCGATGAAGAATGAAAGTAGAACCCTTAAATAAAGTAGAACCCTTAAATTAAACAAAAATGTTTAAGTATGTGAAGAACCGGTCCATTGTAGTCGAAACATTCATGTCTGTAATGCACTGCTTTTGTTATCTGTTCTTTTTCATTGTGTCTTTATGCCATACTGAGGAGGATGGAAGTATGAGTTGGTAGAGGGAGGGATTGAAGGAATTTGGACAAACTGGAATGATTCCCATCCAAGCGTTCTGTTTGGCAGGCTGACCCACTGAAACCAAAACAAAGCTAAAGCTACACTGAATTAGAATAAAGCAAGGATTCCCACAAAATTGCTTGGGGTATCTGGATACACATTCCTGGCTCCTGCCAATTTGGACATTTTGTTTGTTTCTAGAAGAGACGTAACTAAGGAGCAAAATGTGACTTACATTCTTTTGCAACTCAGTTACCCACAGCTAGGACCCCCACACTCCTCCACCTTTGGTCATTTAGTTGGGTTGGAAAAGACAGTGCCTAAAAGGAAATAATCCTCGTGTCTGTTGCTGGCACCCCCAAGGGCTCACAATTAACATGGCGCACAGTTTTTCAAAAATCCTTTCATCTCTCTTTGTCCTGTCAGCCACAAAACAAGGCAGGCTTCTTACACAAGAAATTATCTTCACACAGAACATTCTAGGCCAAAACTTCTCAACTGGGTATATAACAGAAAAATCCAGGAGGGCTTTCAAAAATTTAGATGTTGGGGCCCCATCTGAGTACTACTAAATCCAAATCTTTAAGGGATAAATAGAACATATGTGTAAATATGTATGTGTACATAGATGTATACATATGTATACACACATATACATACCTTGAAGAATTTCAAAAAGTTTATGGAATGGAATGGAAGTATGAATTTATTTTGGTACAAAAAAATTTGAAATCTATGCAGCTTTTCAGAATACCCATTTTCCATGAACTTTTCAAAGACCTCTGTCACATATTAACCACTAAAGAGATTTCTAAAAAAAAAAAAAAAAATGGGTCCCTGATTATAAGTCTCTATAAATGTAATGTAAAGGACCCAAGTGTTATAAAAATACGCATTCCATAAAAAGGAAATTCTATTTCTTATTTAACCCTTATTAAACATGAGCTAGTCTGCTTTTAAATTCTTATGTTTTACTGTGTCCCTCAAATGACTAAAATTAAATTGATACCATAAATATAGACTTTTGGAATTAAATTCCAAAAAAGATAAAAGCAATCACAGAAAGGGTGTGCCTTGTTATGTGCTGTCAATAAGATGTCATAGAAGGACCAGCGGATGGCATAATGTTTACATTGCTGGACTCCCACATGATCAACTGCAGTTTGAGTCCCGGACCTGACTACTTAAAGCTCATGCCAGGCATGTGTGTGCACATGCCCAAAATCCTGAGAAAGAAATGGAGGAGAAGGGATTGCAGTATAGCCATCCTTGTTGGGGGGGTAATTTCTCACATTCTATCTCTCTATCTCTTTTGGTCTCTCAGGTGCACACACGTGCCATATAGCAAAAAATCTCTCTTAAAAAAATAATGCCAAAGAGGTAATATCACTTCACTTTACACATGAAGAAAAAGGAAATAGCTATGTGATGTTGCTCTTACTGGACTAAATAAAATTAAGAAGAACAGATTTAGAAAAATGTATATGCTTCTCATTTCAAAGAGAAAGGTGCCAGGCCGGCCCATGGTGTGGGTTAAGGTGGCTGGATCCTACATGGTCAACTGCATGGTTTGAGTTCCTCATTGGTGAATTGAGAAACATGCTGTGTGCGCATGCCTGCCCAAACTCTAGAAAAGAGGAACAAATGAAAGAGAAGGGACTATGGTATGGCCATTCCCCACACTGTGGGAGGGTGCTTTCTCACTTCCATTTCTCTCTCTCTTCTGTGGCTCTCTGATTAGCACATTTTTCCTATAGTAAAAATTAAAAAGAGAAAGAGAGAGCAAAAAGGAGAAAGAAAGAAGGAAAGGAAAAAGAAAAAGACCAAAAAAGTAGGAGGGCAGGGATATTCCTTCTGATCTCATAATTTAATTGAGATATATAGTGATCCAAAGGGGACTGTATTTTAAAAATTAGCTACAAGGTGTTAAGTGAAATAGTTCCATTCCATAAGATCTCTGTCTGAATTACAATGAAAGGGGGTAGAGACCTTTATTAATATTACTTAATTAATGATGTGCTATACTTTAGGTTTGAGATATATAGTAACCCAAAGGGGACTGTATTTTAAAAATTAGCTACAAGGTGTTTAAGTGGAATAGTTCCATTCCATAAGATCTCTGAATTACAATGAAAGGGGGTAGAAATCTCTATTAATATTACTTAATTAATGATGTGCTATACTTTAGGTAGAGGGAAAGAACACATGAATAAATGACTACTTCTTGATTCGATATATCAGTGACATGAAAATTCCATCTTTTGGGCTGGTCTAAGTTATCCACTCCAGTATTTACAAGCAAATTAGAAACAGAAAGCCATAAAAATCAAATGACTACAGGCGTATTTTGATGTGTTACCTTACAATGAAAAATTGGACTATTTTCCCAAAAGATCTTTATATTTAAAACCTCACTAAGCCTCTCATATTCTTTCCAATCAGAAGGAAAATCCCAGAGTCTCACCCATTTACTTTACCAGTTGAGGGAAGAAAAATAAAAAGGCAGCAAAGGTGAATTCAACATATTGCAAACATTTATCACCTGCACATTCTTTTCCTTGGTCAACTAATCCCTATGTTTTATTAAGGAACCTATAGCTTTACCTGGCAGGAGGAGCAAGCAGGAGAACAGAGAAGACACCTGAGGAGGAGTACAGAAAAATGTGATATTTCTGGAGCAAAGAAGAGGGTGCTACCAGAGAAGTCAAACATACCAGGTCAACATTTCCCTGAGGATATTCCCTGGAATACTTGGCCCAGGAGAAGCTCCACTAATAGGTTCCATGACCAAGGGGACTGAGAAATATTGCATGCTCTGTGGCCCCATATCCTTTGCAGATTCACAAAATTACATTTGCAATAAGAGACGCTGGGAAGTTCTTCAGAATTCTGGCATATTTAATATAAGTCAAGTTACCTACTGATTTATTGACTTGTGGAACATTTTTTGGGTATCCTGGAACCTATAAATAGTTTATGGAGTTAGTGTTCTACAGGACACCTAGGAACTGCAGGAGGCAGAACATGAAACTGGTGGCTGAAGGTAGCCCAGAAAAAGAATAATGCTTCAGTGATTGACCAAGAGGAGTGATTCTCATTGCTTTTCCATTTCTACATCAGACAAGTGTGCATATATGAAGGCCAATGGCAATGCCATGTTCTCAAATGAAATTCCATGCATGAAATGAGTGGATCATTGAAAATTCAACAATTTCCTATCTGAATTCAACTAAAAAAAGATGAGAATGATTTACCACCCTTCAACTATTTTAAATGATAAGATATACTTGGCCATGCCTACCAGAGAGCACAGATGTTTGCATCTGTGATGCACCAGGATTTGGGTGGCTCACTCTCCATAGCTAAAGTCATACACATCATAGAAATTCTAGTAAGTAAACAGTATTATCTCTATTCAGTCATGGGGAAACAGAGTTTCAGTGAGAATAAATTAACTTTCACTACTTTGTGAAGTACTTTTGAAAGATTAAAAAATACAGATAAGGAGAGATGATAAACAGACTAGAAAGAAAATAGGAAGGAAAGACCTTAAACTTTGCAGGAGAGATCAAGAGAGCCATCATTTACTCATGGAAAGATCAAGAATGTAGAGACTGTGGAGAAGCATCCTGAGGCCCACCTCAATGAGGGCATTTGCAATGCACTGATCCATGTCACTCAGTCTGAGTAACCCACACCTGGAAGATGCATATGCGGATGATAACCTCATCCCCAGTGTCTTCTTGTGGTGTCACCTTCAAATCTTCTGTTCCTTTAGTGAGTCATAGCAAGAGTAAGTGAAGACAGTTCAAGACTTCCCTGAATTCACAACAAATGAAGAACAAACACAGGATTTGATGACTGACGAGTTACTCGGTGTGGACCCAACAGGATTGGATAGTGAGTGTAGACGTGAGGCGTAAAGGAGGACAAACTCACAATGACAAAGTCATCAAGGAGGTAGTGGAGGGGAAAGTAATGAAAGAAAAGATGGTGCAAGTAAATAAAATTTCTCTGTGTCAGAAGACATCTGTGGGCCACATCAAGATTCTCCAGTACTATGAATCAAAAATAACTATCTGTAACCTTTAGAAACTTCCTCATTTGGGAAGCTCAGAAGTCACAAATGTGTCTCTTACTCTCTCCAGCTTTCCCTGTCCACCAATGTCCTTTCTCCACACCGCAGACACCAGGAGTAGCCCAGACCCCCACAAAAGAGTCTGAGTCTTTACTCTGGTGACAAGCAAGGAGATGTAAACAGGCCATAAGGAAAGCTGCTTTTTCATTTGCACTACTTCATTCGTTTTGTATTTATAAGATCTACAGCCCAGGGAAGCTATAAATAAGAAGCCAGAAACAGCTTGAGGGGCTGGTGATGGAATCACAAATCACCAGAGTTCCATCTTCACCGGTGCCTGATGCGGCACCTTTCTAATTGCCAAGATATCTTTGTCTCCGCTCAGGCTACATCCTTTGTATATCGAAAGCTAACACGAAGTGACCTCGACTTCCCTAAAATGTCAACAAAGTTTTCTATCAATCAGCCCAAATCTAACTGGAGTGGATGCTACCATGTCTTGTCATGCAGATGTCTCCGTATGTGTTTACGTGTGTCCTTTCTCTACTTTCATCTTTAGAGAAGAACCCCAGGGGTGTCAGAAAGTGTCCTGAGAGTATAGTCCCACTGATATACTTACTCTAATAGAAACTCTTCCTGATTTAGTTCCTTCATGATTTATTGCAAAACACAGGATAGGATGGGGAAGGAGAGGGGGCTGCTTCCAAAACACCTCATTTTACTTTTTATTTGTAAATAATTCTTTTATCTAACTTTATTTATTTATTTTAATTTGACCAGAGAGGGACAGAGCGAGAGAGAGAGAGAATGTGAGAAAGCAAGCCGCCAGGTCTGGGACTTGAACCATGGTCAGCCATGTGGGAGTCCAGAACCCTTAACCACCATGTCACCTGCCAGCCACCCAAAACACCTCACTTTCAATGTACCTAAGGTTGTTTAAAACCAATTTACTTAGCCTCCATATTAAGGGGTAAAAGCTCTTTCAGAGAGTTGAGCTGATATTGCGTATCCGAGAGAACGAGAAGAGAATGCTGAAAACAGGAGTCTGATGCCAGAAGCTCTGGTTAGAAAGAAGGGGAGACACGGGGCTCTCAGTAGGCAGAGCCTGGAGTGATCTCTAGTGGGACATGGAGAGAAAGAATGCTAGACTTGAGATAAGGAAAGACAATAAACTAAAAGTAAAATCTTCTGAGGACAGAGATGATTTTTTTCCCAATGTTGCTCAGTCCTCTTCCTGCAAACTAGGTTCACACCAACAGCCCTCACAGACACTGCTCTAAGCCAGCCCCCGTATGGAACACACCCTAGCTCACTGATCCTTCAAAACTGTTACATGCCATTTCAGATCAAGAACCTACAGCTTGAAGAAGCAAGTGGCTGCCCAAAGTCGTACAGCTGAAGTGCAAATGGGGCAGATGAGTGTGACCACTGCTGTCCATTTCCTTAGTTCTTTTAAGAAAATGAACTGACTTGGCTCTTGGGGTGCTAAAAAAGAGGGCAGAAGAGAAAAAGCAAACAATAGCAATAACAATGAAAGAAATATCAAAAAATAATTTGAGAAAAAGCTTGGAGTCAAAAAACCAGTGAATTAGTACTGGCTGTGTCATTTTATTATATGAAAGATAAGGCATAGATTTTCCAGGTTCCAGGGTCATGCACAAAAAGTTTACAGATGGTACCATGGGATGTTCAGTGAGATTTTCTGTTGCTGGCAAACAGGCTTTGCTGTCTCCAACTATCACCTACAAAATGCCATCAATGCTTTGCTCACATCCTTGGCACTCACATTCCACATACACTCCTTCAGCTTTCTACAGAAAGAACCAGCCACTCTCTGATGGTGAGCTTGCATCATTTACAGATGCATGTTCAGCCCATGCATGAAATCATCTAGAAGTTAAGACAGTTATTTCAGTCAGGAGTAGCACTTGACAAAGGAGGGAAAGGAATTGCTAGGAACATAAACCAGCGTCCCTGTCTTTAGGAAATACATCCACGAATTCTCACCTACTTTCTCCTACATTTTATGCTTAGGAAACTCCCACATTATTCAAAACAGAATTGGCTAACCTGTGATAACTAGTAAGCCTAAATCTCAGTAACTCCAACAACAACAAAACAAAAACAAACCTCTCAGTAACTTACCACAGCAAAGGTTTTTCCCACTCATGCAAAGATCAATGTGAGCTGGGTGTCTTTACCAGGTGACTCTCTTCCAGGCCGTGACCCGAGGATACTACCTTAAGGCTGTACTCTTTAAACACATAGCTTCTACAGACTCTGACAAAAGGGAAATAAATAAATGGACAAGGCACATTGGCTTTTAGTTGTCTTTGCTTGGAAGCTTGTAATTCCCATTCAAAACCCATTGGCCAGGCCCAGCCATGGTGGTATAGCTGGTAAGATGCTGTGCTCAAAAGACTGAGACCACATGGGAAGCCCAGATTCAATTCCCAGTCCAAACTAAAGGCCAGGCAGGGTAGCATGCACCTATAATCCCAGCAATTTGAAGTAAGCAGGATCAATAGTTCTAAGTTGGCTTGCTCAACATTGTAAGACCACATCTTTTTTTAAAAATAAAAAGAAACCAGGCATTATGATGTGAGCCTATATTCCTAATTGAGAGGCTAAGGCAGGAGTATTACGACATGGTGAGACTCTATCTTTACAAAAAAAAAGAAAAAGAAAAAGAAAAGCCCACTGGCCAAAACTAGTCACATGGTTCTAACCTTACTGCAAAGGAAGCTGGGAAGTGCTGGGGAGCACCTACATATTTTATGAACATTAATTGCCTCTGACACACTGTACTCCTTCTTCAAGGCCCAGACCAAAGAGCACTCCTCTGAGAAGACTCATGCAGTTTCCCCTTCTTCTTCCAAGGGGAACGAACTGCTTTGTTCTCCTCTGTGGTTCCACATTTCTTTGATATACATCTCTAATATGAGCTTCTCAGGTTGCTTTGTAATTTTGCTCTCCCATTATTTTGTGAGCCCCACGAAAGCAAAAACAAATGAACAAAAAATGCTTGTTTCTTTTTCTAGCCCCCATTAGAGAGCCAAGGAAGTAGCTAAGATTTAATAAATGTTGAATGAATGAATGAATGAGTGAGTGATGCCTTCATAAACAGCCTTGACCCCCTGCAAGTTTCCTACCGTGTCTAATCTCGAGGGCATGTAATCAGCAGCTCCAAGAACCCATCGGTGACTCCTCTGATGTGGAAATGCTCTTTTGCATTTCTCCTTCTGGGAATGGCAAAGAACCAAAGTCCGGGAAATAGCAGATAACAGTAAAACCCAGGATCAGGAGTGTGAATTAGTACAGTCGAACTCAGATGCCAAACATAGGTCAGGAATAAATGCTGGACCTCCGGGCATGAACACAACTCTTCAGGCTGGCTGCATGGCCTTCTGCCTACCCCCCACACCACCACTACCAAACACAAGATGTGCCTAGTTCAAGACCCCTAAGGCAGCTGGAACTTCCAAGTCCACAGTCCAAAACTTCACAAGAAGAGCTGAGTTGAGCTGATCCCCAACTGGCAAGAATTAATGAAGAGCAATTTGAAGTAAGCAGGATCAATAGTTCTAAGTTGGCTTGCTCAACATTGTAAGACCACATCTTTTTTTAAAAATAAAAAGAAACCAGGCATTATGATGTGAGCCTATATTCCTAATTGAGAGGCTAAGGCAGGAGTATTACGACATGGTGAGACTCTATCTTTACAAAAAAAAAGAAAAAGAAAAAGAAAAGCCCACTGGCCAAAACTAGTCACATGGTTCTAACCTTACTGCAAAGGAAGCTGGGAAGTGCTGGGGAGCACCTACATATTTTATGAACATTAATTGCCTCTGACACACTGTACTCCTTCTTCAAGGCCCAGCCCAAAGAGCACTCCTCTGAGAAGACTCATGCAGTTTCCCCTTCTTCTTCCAAGGGGAACGAACTGCTTTGTTCTCCTCTGTGGTTCCACATTTCTTTGATATACATCTCTAATATGAGCTTCTCAGGTTGCTTTGTAATTTTGCTCTCCCATTATTTTGTGAGCCCCACGAAAGCAAAAACAAATGAACAAAAAATGCTTGTTTCTTTTTCTAGCCCCCATTAGAGAGCCAAGGAAGTAGCTAAGATTTAATAAATGTTGAATGAATGAATGAATGAGTGAGTGATGCCTTCATAAACAGCCTTGACCCCCTGCAAGTTTCCTACCGTGTCTAATCTCGAGGGCATGTAATCAGCAGCTCCAAGAACCCATCGGTGACTCCTCTGATGTGGAAATGCTCTTTTGCATTTCTCCTTCTGGGAATGGCAAAGAACCAAAGTCCGGGAAATAGCAGATAACAGTAAAACCCAGGATCAGGAGTGTGAATTAGTACAGTCGAACTCAGATGCCAAACATAGGTCAGGAATAAATGCTGGACCTCCGGGCATGAACACAACTCTTCAGGCTGGCTGCATGGCCTTCTGCCTACCCCCCACACCACCACTACCAAACACAAGATGTGCCTAGTTCAAGACCCCTAAGGCAGCTGGAACTTCCAAGTCCACAGTCCAAAACTTCACAAGAAGAGCTGAGTTGAGCTGATCCCCAACTGGCAAGAATTAATGAAGGGACTGGAGATGTCTCAGCTGAAGAGTCTCTGAGCAAAGGAAAACTTCAAGCTTCCTAAAGTTCATCCCTCTTGCCATAGGCTGTGACTTTTCCATCCATACCAGCAACTATGGGGATTTCAGCTTCTGAACATAACACTGAGAAATCAACTAGGAGTTTATAAATAAGGACTAACTCAGAATAGGACCTCTGCTAAGGGCCTCAGACTGTGTAGAAACTGATGCTCCAACCAGGACCCTCACTGTTGTGAACATTACCCCTCAAGGAGGAGGCCCTCACTGCCTTCCTGTGACCCTTGCCCCCTCTCTGATACCAGACCATATACTCTCCAGGACTCTCAGCTTGTGCTAGAAGTCAAAACAGACTGTACCAAGACAACAGCTGGGAGAAGAACATGAAGGTTGGAAATGTGAAAAGTAGAACAAAAAATTGAAGTAGGATAGTGTTTTGTGCTCTGGTCAAAGCAGGGCCACCCCCTGGGTATGCAGGGGGCCTCTGACTACACAAGCAAGTTGATTCATCTGGAGTTAGTAGCCAGTACCGTCCTGCCAGCCCGGCCTCTGCTAACCGCACAGGTACACCACTCTCTCCAGTGGGAGCAGTTTTGTGGCTGTGCTGCCTCCTTGAACAAGGCCCCAAACGCCTTCATTTGAGAGCTCCTCAGGCCATCTGGTCAAAGGCTCTGAAGGTTAGAAGGTCAGAGAGGGCCTTTGGGGAGAGACGAGATCTGGTTTTGCCCTGCACCCAGGACATTCAGCCCAGATGGTACTGTCCTAGGGGTTGGCTACATACTTTTTCAGTGTGCTGAAAAGTCAGAGCCCCTAGTTTAAAAGTGATTTAGAATTTCAAGGCCATGACAGGAGAATATGAAACCAGAGAATAACAAGAACCTGTCCCCTTCGTCTCCTGAAGAGGGGGTCATGTCATTGCTCTAGATATGAGAGTTAGCAAGAGTGAGAGTAACTGAGGCCCCATGAGACAGATGTTTAGATACAGGTGTAGCAGAGTAAAAAAATACATACTCCTGAGTATACTAAGATTGTAACTTTCTTCATTTCTTTACATCTGACCTTTATATCTCCATAAACCTCCTCCCCCACTAGTCCTACAAAATTATTAGATTAGAGGAAAAAGTTGATTTTTATCGGCTAGAGATTACTCGGGTTCTACTAGCTTAAAATAGTCTCTTTCTGAACCAATGGATGGCATCATGATTACATCGCTGGGCTCCCACATAGTCTACCCCAGTTCGAGTCCCAGACCCAGTGGATTAAAACTCATGCCGAGCTCGTGTGTGTGCGTGCCCAAAATCCCAAGAGGAGAGTGGAGGAGAAGGGATTACAGTGTGGCCATTCCCCTTGAAGGGAAATTTCCCACTTTCTGCCTCTCTGTCTGTCTCTCTGGTGAGCACACATGCCCTATAGCAAAAATCTCTCTCTTAAAAAAAAGTCTCAGATTTTCTCAGTGTAAACTCAAATTTATTATGCTGATATTATTATTCACAAAACCCAGCTGAGAAGTAAGAGACAGGGAAACTTTCTTGAAGGATAATCAGAATGATGATTCCTCTGTATACGTCAAACCTGATCCTTGGATTAAACAGCAGATATGACTTGAGCAGGGATATTGCTCTGGAATACTGTCGTTTTGCTGCCCTTCACTTTGATATGACTCCACTGGCCTATCTGAAGGAAGGTATGAGACACTCTTAAATTAATGGGACTCACTTGGTTTATAGAAGGACAGTGAGGATCATGTGTCAATTAGAAAACCCATGAGACTCATTTCTCTCAGGTACCCGTTAGAAGTATTTCATCTGTTTTTGTTCTACATAGACTTTGGCCATAGAAAAAAATCACATTGTCCCCTTTGCTTTGACTGCTAGGAAGCTCAGAGACACATTGATGAACTATAGTTCATCTCTAATAAGCACATAATTGATGTCATGTATTTTGTTCACTAACCTTACAGTTATTAATAGTCCCAACTGATTCTTCCCCTTACTTTTCCGAGCCTCAGTTTCTTCACTACTTAGTTTATATTTCAGATATTCTAAGCTACCTCACTGTTGATTGAAACAATGAAAACCACCGAAAATATCCAGCACCTCATGGTCACAGGAGCACACTATCTTGTAGGTTCTACTTGAAGACACCATGACAAAAGACTGTTTTACAACGTGAATTTCTCTCCCACTAGAACATACTCGTTCAGAGCATAAACTATGTCTTACTATGTAGCAGCTGGCATATACTAAGCAATTTTAAAATGTTTGAGTGAATAAATGCAAGGATGAGGGAATGCTTGAAAATGATTGAAAAAGGCACATAAGTGACTTACATGGTGACATTTGTTACACGTGACAGTTTGCTTTAAAATATTGTGATAATCTGTTATCATAAGATAGCTCTATACAAAAAAAATGGGATGAAATTTGAACATCAGATTTTTCAGTGATACCCACAAAGTCTTGTTCTGCAAAATGACTGTCTGGCTGTAAACATGTCTGACGCTCTTTATTCATTGTGAATGCAAACATGTAGCTCCAAGAGGCAGGTTCCATTGAATCTGCTGTCACCCTCAAGATCTTTCCTTCAAGTCACGAAGTCTTTAAGCAAAATGCTTTGGTGTGTGAGTTAGCACAAACAAACGCATCTTTTTTAAAGGGGACGCCAGCACAGCCTGGACGTACAGATTGTGCTTGGAAACCCCTGAGTGACCCTGAAAGCCATTCCCTCTGTAAGTCCAAAATCCAAGGTTTCTGAGTCCTCCAGGCTGTGTAAAGGCTTCAATAGTCTTAATTGCCCTAATAATAGATCATGTTTTAGAGTTACGGTACTTTACAGCCCTCCAAACTTCTGACCAGGTACCTAACACAGAAACATTTGCCATGATGTAAACATTCATTGTGTGTCAACCACCAGGGTCAGAACTTCATGCACTTAACAGAGAAGACAATGAAATTAATAGTCACCCTTTCTGCTACCTGCACAGGAGAGCAGACCACCAGGATCTCGATCTCCCCCTCCTTTACTTAACTTTGTCCGCTTATCTGTTTCTGCAAGAGAAAGAGAGAGAGGTTGATTTTTTGACAGGGTCTTGCCATGTTGGGATCCTCTCACCCCAGATTCCCAACTGGCTGGAGTACGAACACACACTGCACTGTGTACACCACCCCTGCTGAGCCAGGATCCCCTTTCTGTGCTAAGAGAAGATGATGGGTGGAATGCAAATGAGAAAGCTGTTATAGAGCTACATCACTCCCTGTACAAAAGAGGTAGAATGACCCAGAAGGAAGACATGGAAACGTGACAGAGCCCAAAGAGCAGGGAGACAAGGGAGATTTCAGAATAAAAAGTCTACAGTCAAAAGAGAGAAGAGAGCCTGAGGAAGATGTAACAGCGCCCATGTGGAAAGAGAAAACAGGCATAAACACGACCCTCATTGAGTTTGATGGTACCATGTACAATGCATTCCCTTCCAAGAAATCTGTAGAGAAATGGGTGAGAAGTCACCATGCAGAACCAGGCGAGGCGTGTGTGAGGAGAGCGAGCACTGAAACAACCTGGGCTATATACATTCTCTCTTAATCTCTCTTTATAGGATTCCTTCCTTGCGACCAGGTATCAGCAAACTAAAGCCCACAGAACAAATCTGGCCAGCTTGGTTTGACCAACCAAGTGTCATTGGAACACGGCCAGCTTGTTTGTCTGAAGGACTGGACATGACTGCTTCCATGCCAGGATGGCGGTCATTGCAAAAGAGTCCACATGGCCAACCAAGCCTGTAATACATACTCTCAGGCCTTTTCCAGAAAGTTGGCTGATCTCTTCTCTCAATTCCTAAATGAAAACTATGGAAAGACCCATGAAAGGGAAGATATTTCAACAATCAGGCTGATAGTGTTGGGGAAATTTGGAGTCAGCAAATCTGAGGTTAAGATACAATCATAACGGGGCTTGTAGATGGCGTGGTGGTTGAGGCACTGGATTCCCACGTGACTGAATGCAGTTCAAGTCCCAGACCCAGCAGATCGAAAATCACAACAGACAGACAGATAGATAGATAAATAAATAAAAAGATATAATCAGTGTTGAGCCAGGAGTGGTATAGAGGTTAAGATGCTGAGTCCCACATGACCAGCTTCATAGTTTGAGTCCTGGACATGGCAGCTTGAAAATTCTGCTGGGCACATACGTGTGTCCACCCAGAATCCTGAGAGGAAACTGGAGGATAAGGGACTGCAGCAGGCCTATTCTCCTGAAGAGTGATTTCTCACTTTTCTCTCTCTCTCTCTCCCTCTCTCTCTCTTCTCTCTCTCTCTCTCTCTCTCTGCCTCTTTCTGGTGAGCAGACATGCCCTATAGCAAAGAAAAAAAAAAAACAGATATGGTCACTGTTTCCTTGACCTGTTTTTCCCATCTGTATAATAAGATTCATAATACACACTTCACAGAGCTATCAGAGGTCTCAAATGTGAAAAACATATTTAAAAACATACTTTGTAATTCATAAATGCTAGAGAAATGTCTAGTGTTTGCTGATAATGGCTCAAAAGTGGTTGCTTTATAAATAATAAATCCTATACAATCTCCAGTTTGTTCTCTCTGTGTGTGTGTGTGTGTGTGTGTGTGTGTGTGTGTACCTCCCTCTGCAATGTCCCTGTACAAGAAGGCTTTGAACAAAGGTTTGTGAAAGATACTATTTTTTTTCCTACTGGACTTGTCAATGTATGACTTTTTGTCTTCAAAGTTCTTTTCAAATTTTAGCTTAAAATGTTTCTCTCTGGGGCTTCCCGTTTCCACAAAGCCCACCAACAATTACACAGGAATTTCACAGACGGGAGTGAGTATGAGGCAGTACAACTGTAAAAAGAGTGTATGTGCAGGCCATGAGCAAGAAGCCTTCACAGTGACTTAACCATGTTGGTCTTTTAATGAATAAGGGGTGCTCGTAAAACTGGAAGGCAAACTTTCGAATGCTTCGAGGACAGCTAGAACAGAGCTCAGCAGAATGACCATAGATCATGATGCGAGGCTCAGATGTTCCGTTTATTCTTTCAGCCCCTTGAAGACTAACTGGCTTAAATCCCACCATGAAATGCAATTTTGTTGCATCAACAGAGTCTTTAATATGCCCCCATAAAATATGATAGATCAGGTGAACAAGTGGGCAAGCAATTGATCCACCTTTCTCTAAATGACATTTAAGAGCTTATTTATTAAAGTTTTAGGATGGCTAAAATAGATAATTATACACTTCCATGTGACCATCCATCTTCCCGGTTTCCCGTTTACTCCTGAAAGACCCAGCAGTCTTGTTGATTTGTCATTGATGAAATCTATTCCAGTAAACTTCATCCACATAAAGGTTAAAATGGTATTCATTGCATTGTTCTGCTTAAGAGCAGATAATTTTCATCTCACAACTGATACGACTTCACTTTGCTAGTCACCAAGCAGTCATCATTGCAATTATACTTGCCAGGTTTTGTTTATATTGGTATGGGGGGGGGGGAATAAGTTGTAAATTATCTTAAACCACTTTAATAAATTTGCTTTCAAGGACACCAAGCGTACCTTTGATCTAAGGCATTGAAAACAAAAATGCAGCGCATTGACAATGAATTTTTGTGATTACTGGAATTGGTTCTTTTTTTCAGCTAGAGAGAGGAAAGAAAAAAAAAAGAGAAGAAAAAAAGAAAAAGCACATACACGCACAACTCAAGATTATCTGTTAGTACAGTGGACCACGGTTATTAAACATACTGCCCATCAGAATAATCTGAGAACTGTTAAAAATTCAGACTTCTAAATCTACTGAACCAACCAAATCAAAATCTCTGGGACGCTGGACCCTAGTCATTTGTATTTTGAATGAAGACCCCACCACCACCCCACAGACTGTCACAGCCAATTCAGCACCGATCTGGGAACTGCTTTGAAGAGCACTTGGTTCAAGCAACTCTAAATGACATATCCTCCTTCCAAAGGACTGACTTCTGCTGTTGATGAAGGCTTTCGTGGGGCTGGACAGGCATGATGGTAAACCTGAAGGTCTACACAGCAGACATCCATGAAGAGGGTACCGTTTTCTATTCAGGAATTTCTCAGAGTCTGCATGCCATTTGTTTCCATGATCCAGGCAGGCTGAGACTGGTGGGTAACCATGCCAAGACACTTTCAGGAGTTCTCTCTCCCTCTCTCACACACACACGCACACGTGCATACATACACACACACACACACACACACACACACAAACTTTTAACAAAAGAGAAAAAGTCATTAATGCTTTATAGAAAATACAAAGCTCAGAAATTAAGTTAAAATGAATACCCAAGAACTCTATGGATGAGAAATATAATTAAAGTCTATAAAAGTTTAAAATTAACCAAAAGACAGTCATGCTGTTGAGCAGAATGATTTACACTGTAAAAATGTCAATTCTTCCAAATACAGTTCCAGTTATGAGTCTGAAACGTGAATTTTTCAATGCTCATAGGCAAGCTCTGCAGGCCCATTGTGGAACAGCTGGATCTGACATGGAGTGCTGGGAAGTTCGAGTCTTGGATCAAGTGAGGGACACATGCAGGGTGCATTCCCAAAATCCCAAAAGGAAGGAGAGATGGAGAAGAAGTGTTTGCAGTGTGATCACCCCACACGGGGAGGGTGCTTTCTCCTTTCCCTCTCTCACTCTGTCTCTCTGTGGTAAGCACACACCCTCCAGTTAAAAAAAAAAAAAGAAGCAGTTCATGAATAGCTATGTGAACTTTGAAACTGAAGAGTAAACGTGAGAGGTATTGACCCTACTAAATACTAAGACATATAATAAAGACATATTAATACAAACTAATATGTACTAATATATATATCTGAGCACCTGAGATCCTTCGCATCTGAATTGTGCTAAGCCTGAGCAAGTGCAAATCCAGGCAAGTGCTCGTCTTAGCAAGTACACGTGGGGGGTGAGACCATCCAGACCTAGAGATCTCTTCCATCTTGACCAGTGGATACTCTGGGAAGACCTAAGGAGTTTGTCACAAATTTCTTGCCCCGTGGTCTCAGAGCACGATGCTTACGGTTCATCCCTGTTTGTCTGTGAATAAATATATACATTATTCTTGTTCTTTTAATTCTGTAACCTCTTCAGAGCAGTTAAAAATTATGTTAAAAACTCATTAACTTTGACGAGATATTGATGATGCCAGCGGTTAATTACAAGCCAGCTGCTGTTATGGCAAGAATTAAAAAGTTAGACATTGGAAGTTTGTTTTAAAAAAAATTAAAAACCTCACTTGTGGGGGGGGGGTTGTGGAAACAGTCACTCACTAATGACATTACCATGCAGGTCAACTAGGGATCTGTGGACCAGCAGATCACACTGCACCCCCTTTCTCCATTCCACCATCAGCATAATGGCGGTTCTCTCTCACTGAGAAAATAAAAAGTAAGGGCTATAAATTCTCATGCTTCATGGTGTTAATTGATTGCAAGCTGGGGTCAGAAAGACATTTCTCCCCAAGGAGTACTCCTGCACAATTTAGAGGCACTGCGGGGGTTCTAACATGCCTGAAATGCTTTAAGCAGTGGTCATTGTCAAGTACCAAATAGCAAAAGTTAGTGTACTTTCCACTTTTGCTCACAAGGGAAACTGAAAGTGTCGAGGAGTGAGGAGTCCCCATCTCCTCACAAGGGAGGGTTTTTGTTTTTGTTTTGTTTGAAGCTACTTTATTAATTTCTTCCATGAGGGAGAGTTGGAGAGAGAGAAATGCCCCACCTTCAACTGCCTCAGATGACAGGCACCCACATGCATGTGCTTAACAGGTACAAGGACCTCAGGACACAAACCCGGGACCTTCGTAAGTGACTCCGGCTTCAGGGAGTTTGCACAACTGCTGCATCACCCTGGCTGGCCAGGTTTTGTAAGCCTATTACTCAGTGAGTTCTTTTCTCTGGTAGCCAAAAGAGGTACATTGTTTTGAAAGAGGAAATAGATGGTAAACTCTAGTCATAGGAGTTTTTGTTTGTTTAAAGACATATTAATACAAACTAATATGTACTAATATATATATCTGAGCACCTGAGATCCTTCGCATCTGAATTGTGCTAAGCCTGAGCAAGTGCAAATCCAGGCAAGTGCTCGTCTTAGCAAGTACACGTGGGGGGTGAGACCATCCAGACCTAGAGATCTCTTCCATCTTGACCAGTGGATACTCTGGGAAGACCTAAGGAGTTTGTCACAAATTTCTTGCCCCGTGGTCTCAGAGCACGATGCTTACGGTTCATCCCTGTTTGTCTGTGAATAAATATATACATTATTCTTGTTCTTTTAATTCTGTAACCTCTTCAGAGCAGTTAAAAATTATGTTAAAAACTCATTAACTTTGACGAGATATTGATGATGCCAGCGGTTAATTACAAGCCAGCTGCTGTTATGGCAAGAATTAAAAAGTTAGACATTGGAAGTTTGTTTTAAAAAAAATTAAAAACCTCACTTGTGGGGGGGGGTTGTGGAAACAGTCACTCACTAATGACATTACCATGCAGGTCAACTAGGGATCTGTGGACCAGCAGATCACACTGCACCCCCTTTCTCCATTCCACCATCAGCATAATGGCGGTTCTCTCTCACTGAGAAAATAAAAAGTAAGGGCTATAAATTCTCATGCTTCATGGTGTTAATTGATTGCAAGCTGGGGTCAGAAAGACATTTCTCCCCAAGGAGTACTCCTGCACAATTTAGAGGCACTGCGGGGGTTCTAACATGCCTGAAATGCTTTAAGCAGTGGTCATTGTCAAGTACCAAATAGCAAAAGTTAGTGTACTTTCCACTTTTGCTCACAAGGGAAACTGAAAGTGTCGAGGAGTGAGGAGTCCCCATCTCCTCACAAGGGAGGGTTTTTGTTTTTGTTTTGTTTGAAGCTACTTTATTAATTTCTTCCATGAGGGAGAGTTGGAGAGAGAGAAATGCCCCACCTTCAACTGCCTCAGATGACAGGCACCCACATGCATGTGCTTAACAGGTACAAGGACCTCAGGACACAAACCCGGGACCTTCGTAAGTGACTCCGGCTTCAGGGAGTTTGCACAACTGCTGCATCACCCTGGCTGGCCAGGTTTTGTAAGCCTATTACTCAGTGAGTTCTTTTCTCTGGTAGCCAAAAGAGGTACATTGTTTTGAAAGAGGAAATAGATGGTAAACTCTAGTCATAGGAGTTTTTGTTTGTTTGTTTGTTTGTTTGTTTGTTTAGAAGAAAAATAAACTGAAAGAAAGAAATGATCTTTTAGCAAAGAAATAAAAAGAGTCTAAGATGGGGAATACAGAGCAAGGATTGCGGGTGCGGTTTCTAGGGTTTCTCAGACATGCCCCAAGCAGGGGAGTAACCTGACATGGGTGAGTTACTAAAACCATGCCATCTGCGGTCTCCCGTCTTTAACCTGAGCCTCAGGCGTATCGGCCTGGTCAGTTTGGTAGGGATGAAATGAGAAGACACAGAAAGCTCTGCACCACCCACGGTGTAGGAAACACACAGGAAATGCTCGCTACTTATTTCCCAGCTAGGAAGCAGACAGCAGGACCTGGACTCAAACTGTACCTCCTGGCGTTGCCACCTATTTCCAGGGACACTGGGCGAGTCCGAGGACCTCTTCAAGTATCAGTCTCCCTATCAGAAAAATTGTCATAATAATATATACCTCACAGTATTGCATTAGGATTAAGGGAGATCATTCATGTAAAGCCTTAGAATGTTTGGAACATAGCAATTGCTCCCCAGGGTTAGCTATGACTTACTGCTGTGATTCTGAAAGTTTACTTCTTTGTTTATTTACCAAATGAGGTAGAAAAGAGACAGGTACCCTTGACAAGGTCTCAATATGCCATGACCTGCTCCCAGCCTCGCCAGCCTTCCAGCCAGCCGGGATTACAGGCATACTAGCAAGCGCATCTGGGACACAGGTCAACCAGGGACCCGAACCCCAGGCCTTCTCATATGGCTCCCACATCACACAGCCGTGCCCTTGTGCCTGCACTGCCGTGGTCCAGCTGCATCATTACTAGTACTAGTAGCATTAGTACTGTCCTTATAGCAATAAACCCTTTAGTGCTACTAGTGACAGCCAGCAGAAATCAAAACCGTTGTGGAACTTCGTGACACATGTGGAAAGGTGAGAATAGGGACAAATATAAAGTCACTGTCTTCAAAACTCTGAACGGGGCTGGAGTAGAAAGGCAACACTTATTTTTAGCATTGTCGGCTCCTACTTCTCTGTGTAAGCAGCAATATCTCCAGCCTCCTCCTCCCTCTATGGGGGTGACAGGCAGCCCCCATAAAGTGAGGAGTGCTGAGCTGAGTGGCTTTCCACTAATGACCTCTGCCTCCCTTCCTCCTTCTTCATGGCTTGCACTCCCCAGCCACAGACTGCACAGCAAAGCTCTCCAGCTGAGCGCCATGGCGGACTGGGTCATTACCATCTCTCACCCATCAGTGAATAATCATTATTGTTTACTCACTTCTCTTTTATGAGGAGCACAGTTCCCTCCCTCCTTTGTCATGGCTTGCCCCCCCCAGCCACAGACTGCACAGCAAAGCTCTCCAGCTGAGCGCCATGGCGGACTGGGTCATTACCATCTCTCACCCATCAGTGAATAATCATTATTGTTTACTCACTTCTCTTTTATGAGGAGCACAGTTACCAAGATGGCTTTCTATTCCTGTTTCCCACGAGGCTCTTTATTTTATAGACCTGTTCTCAACTTAGCACAGCTTTAGTCTGTCCCAGAAAACGACTCATCATTTACTGATGTTTGACATAAAAAAGGTTTTCTGTTCTCCTGCAAATCAGAATGTTCAGCCCAAACCTTACTGATCTTGACCTCTCTCATTTCTGTGAAAACAAACCTTCCAAACTCATCTCAGAACATTTGCTTTTTTCTGTACCTATTCCATATGGCTTCTTTTTCCTAATGTTATTTCATTTTGAGAAACTGAGGGGAGGCGGGTCTGTGCGGAAACGCCGTGATAAATGAAGCTAACTGTATCCTAAGTGCTCATTAATTTGGAACAATGGGACAAATACTCAACCAAAAAAATTCCTTTGTTTTCTTAGAGGTCATAGAGATTGCCTTATTTTATTCCCCCACTCATGGCTTTTACAAGCCCTAAATAATTAAATACATTGAACTTCAAACAATCTGTATCTAAACTCAGAAATAAAAACTACCAACTATAGCTGGTTAGCACATCCATCCTACACTCTTCCCAATTCTAGGCTAATAACTAACTTTCCATATTTTCTGATTTTTTTCATTATGAGTATGTATTACTTCTAGAATTAAACAAACAAACAAACAAAAACCTTTTAACCCTTTTTAAAAGGTTTTTGCCATAGGGCACAAATGCTCACTAAAGAGAAACCGAGAGAGGGAAAGTGAGAAATCACCCCCCAGGGGGCATGGCCATGTTGTAATCCCTTCTCTGCCATTCTCCTCTGGGGATTTTGGTCACACGCATCCAACTTGATTTTTAAGCTGCCCTGTCTGGGACTCAAAACTCAGTCGGCCCTGTGGGAGTCCTGCACTTTAACCATTGCTGACCCCCAAAATTTTTAACTTTTTATCGGTAAAATTGAAAGCAATAGATACATGACCTCACCAAACCACAGCTTTTCTCTGCCCCCCCCCCTTTTTTGGCTATCCTGGGGAGTGATTGCTGAGAGCAGCGTTGCCTGGCTGTGTGTCGAGGCTTACAATATAATCTTTGTCACATCCAATGTCACATTTTCAGCTTGCTGATTGGGGTCTCCTATTTTTGCAATCCAACGCTTGACTCATTGTGTGTGTATGCACACTTTGTTCCAGACTGTCTGTCAGAAGAACACTTCTTCCTAAATGAAGAAAAGTGTTTCTGGTGAATGCCAAAATTATATGAGGGATCGTAGTGTGGAGTTGTGATGTCTTTGTTCCTGCTGGTTAATTGCTTTAAGGATAAAAAATCAAGGGCAATCACACCACTAAGAAAACCTTTCGTAGGGCTCACACCACTTGTATCTTTTGAATGATCACAAACTGCATTTTGCCAACTTTTGATCAAGGTGACAAATCTTGGCTCAGAAAAGAAATTTAGCGATGTGTCAGCCCCATCAATAAGCTCTAAGGAAAAGTAATTCATTTTTAATGGAAATTCTGTTTACAAAATAAACTAGGTATATAACAAAACTCTAGGAGGAGATAACTCACCCTGGCAAATAGGCTGCATACCTAATAGAGTAAAATAAAAGTGAAGCAGAACACGTTGTACTTACAGAAATGAAGTACATGCAACATTTTATAGTTACTACAACAGTAATTTCACATCACAGAGGCTTTCATGTTCAGGCTTGATTTAGATTCAAGAAGCAAAAGGAAAAAGTTGGGAAAGATGGAGAAGGAATGGTGCCATTACATTAAGTAAAATTTTATTTATTTATTTATTTAAATCTTTAGACCAGTACAAGTTTCCTTTGGTTTCCAGATCCTATTGGGTCTTTACCTATTTCTAACCTCCATTGCCCTAGTTACTCTTGCTCCTTGATAAATGTTGACATCATTTCCATTACAGATATTATTAAGCTATTTTCTAATTTCTTTTGGTTCCGTTCTTTAATTTGCTTTTCACTATTACCCTGTGGGCAAGAAGTATCATTAACATTATTCCCAATTGGCAAATTAAAAAAAAAAACTTGAGGTACCAACGGGCTCTGCTACCTGCTTGAAATGACTGAAATAATCCTCCCAACGATTCAAGATAATCACTACCCTCATTTGCCAGGAAAAGGAACAGATGGACGATACCACCATTTGGTTAAGTGAACATGAGCTCCCCTTCAACGTGTTCGATTTCAGGGCCAGTAGGTAGCATGGTGGTTAAGATGCTGGACTTCTGTCTGGGTGACAGAAGATCAAGCCCTGGAACTGGGAGGCTGAGGATCACACAGAGAGTGTGTGCATGTGTGCCCAAAATCCCAAGAGGAGAATAAAGAAAAGGGATTGTGGCATGGTCACCCCCCTGGGTAGTGACTTCTCACTCTCCCTCTGTATCTCTCTTTCTCCTCTCCAGCAATTCTCCATGCCCTATGATAAAACAAAACAAAACAAATGTGTGTGTGTGTGTGTGTGTGTGTGTGTGTGTGTGTGTGTGTTCAATCTCTACCAGAAACTAAGAAGAAATTCAAAGGACATCCAATGAACCTAACTGATTCCAACACTAATACTTAAAAACATTTAAACAAAACAAAGCCAAAAGAAAAGAAAAAAAAAAAAAAAACGATAGGAGTTGAGGTAGTAGAGGAAGGTAGATACTAACATGAAAACATATAGTAGTGAAAATAACAGTTGTGGGTTTGTGTCCCACTGGGGTCATGTATGCCCCAGCTCCTAGCTCTGGACAAACAGTTGATGCTCAATAATTGTTGATGAAAAATGGAATGCATGGAGTTCCTCTCCCTCCATGAGTCTAGCTCTAGCAGAGAAACAAACATAAAAGCCAGTCATTGTTATAACACAGCATTATCCTGATATAATAGCTAACAATTTCTAAGCACGTACTAGGCCTAAGATTTCATGTGTATTAGCCAATTAAATATTTACAATTATCCTTTGAGGTAGGGTTATTAACAGTCTTATTCTTACAGATAAGTAAACCAAGGCATGGAGTCACACATTGGAATAAGAACCTAATATTGACAGCATAACATGGATAGTTGGTCCCACATAGTAAAAAAATAGCAATCATGTGTGGTTGTGATGGGAAGAGACACCATGGAAAATTATGTCCACTGGCTGACTGCAATAAAAGCCACAATCATTCATTCATCTACTGGGTTTGCTCTTTGCAATTGGCTTTTTATGTTTTCCCAGCAAGAAGTAGAATCTGTTTTCTCATCTCATGAATCAAGGCAGGCTTTGTGCCTTCTTTGACCTCAGGAATGTGGTGAGAGTAATGATATTTCCATTCAAAGCCTGAAACTTAAGAGACCTTAACAGAAGTTCATCGCCATTGCGGTCCTGCCATTACCAAGTGAACAAGCTTGGGACGCTCTGTGGTCACTGTCACATGGAACAGAATGGAGTCAACCACTCAATCTCAGCTGAGGCCTAGAGATGCAAGAGAGTCTATCCAAGATCAGCAAGGCCGGGAACATGGCAGATGTATGACAGAGTGTGGGTGAGACTAGAACTACCCAGCAGAGCTCTGCCTGAACTGCCAACCATGGAAGTAGGAGCTAAATTGTTATTGCTTTAAGTCACTGTTTCAAGGTGGTCTAGTTCATAGAATTAACTGAGTGACACATTCACCACATGGAAGTCTGCTAGGGTTATGCTTAACTTTTTTTAAAGGAGCATAAATGATCTAAGAGGGGGATGCACCCTAGAATTACAAAGATAAAAATACTCTTGGAGGTTGAGCCAGCCAGGTGGTGTAGTAGCTAAGGCACCTGGATCCCCCATAGCTGAATGAGCAGTTCAAATCCTGGACCTGCCTGGTGGCTTGAAAGAGATGCTAGGCACATGTACATGTTTGCCCCCAAGCCCCCAAATCCCAGGAGAATCCCAAGTGGAGAATGAAGGAGAAGGATGGTAGCATGGTCATCTCTCCTGGAGAGTTCATGTTCTCTCTCTCTCACACATACATGTACATACCCTATAGAAAATATAAATTTAAAAAACAATTGCCATGTGGAGTATCAAAATGGCAAACTGTTGAGGTATCATGCAGGACTATCGTAAAGATAAAATGACAATAAGTTGAGTCAAGAAGCTACAAAAAAGTCCTTCTTTGTTATGTGGAAGGCTACTTCTGAAAGTCCCTAGTACTCCCCAGTTTCCCTTCAGGATCCCCTTCAAGGCTGCAATCAAGGTATCAGCTAGGTTTATTGACTCATCTGAAGCCCAGGGTAGAAAAGGATCAGTTTCCAAGCTCAACATGACTCTTGACAGGATTGGGTTCCTCAAGGGCTGCTGGATTGAGGATCTTAGTTCCTCAGTGGCCATTGGCCAGTGGCTGCCCTCAGGTCCCTGCCATGTTGGCTCTTCTTCTGTAAATCATTTCATAATATATTAATTTACTTTTTCGTAGAAAAGACTTGAGTCAGAGAGTCAGAGAGAGCGAGCTAGAGAGAGCAAGGTGGAAGTCACAATCTTTTATAACCTCATCTTGAAATTGACATGTCACCACTTTTGCCATATTCTATTCATTAGAAGCAAATCACTAGGTCCATCCCAGGCACTAGGGGGGAAATTACACCAAGACTTATGAATACTAGGATTTGGAGATCATGGGGAACCCCTTTAGAAACAGCCTGCCACATAACATCATTCTAGAAAATAATGAGGACATAAGTTTTGTAAACAGGGATTTATTCAACAAGTCTCTAAATGCTAGGCCTTAGGAACCAACTTTTGAAACTTATATTTTATAAAAATATAAACCATACAGCAATCTTATTGTCCCAAAAGTATAACTAAGTGTGAAACTATAAATACATTTTAAAAGGCTTAAAGACGACTCCATTGCTGGTTCTGTAATGGGTTATAAAGAGACGGGAGGAATGTGTGCAGTCCGTTCCTAATGTTTTCAGAGTAAAGCCAAGGAAGACAACCTTAGCTCTCTACAGACGTCCCTCTGAGGCAGGCAAGATGGACCACTGGCCTAATCCATCATGGCATTTCTGCTCTCCTTATGCAGAACACTATGTGGGAATGCAATAAAAATTTAAACAAGGTACTAGAGTTCAACAAAATAGGAGGATGCAGCTTTTGAAAAATGGAGGCTCGGCAATCCTACTGGTCTCTAAGAGGCATTCCTACTGGTCTCTAAGACATTCGATCTGCTGGTGCTCTTCTATAGCTCCACCCACGATAGCTCATGTAAATCACAGATTCGGAAAAAGGTGTCTTGGTTCTTCACAGAGTTAAGGAAAAGAAAATGGAGTTTTGTACAGTGTGACTGTTAGAGAGAGGAGGAAACTATCTGACTCCATATGACAGAACGCTTTTATACCTACACTGTGTTCAATGATTAAAACAGCAAAGCCATCAGTCTTGCCCTCGAGCAATGTCTAAGTAGATATTTTAGGCATATCCTTGGGGTTTGGAGGGATTTGTTTCCCTTAAATTTATCAAGAGAAGAATGAGTTTGAGTGTACAGAAGGAAGGCTTAGGCTCTACAGTACACATAGTAGGGCAGAAAAGTGGCCATTGCCAATGCAGCCGCACTTAATTAGAGAATAAACATCCCCCGGTGAAAAGAATGCTTTCGAAAGTTTCCACATAAACAGAGGCATACATTTTGACATTGCAGGAGCAGTAGTTTCTGTCAATCAACCTGAATTCTCTCTAAGCCTTAAACATATAAGTCACATTGAGAGGGTTATGCATTTCACAAGTGGATTTATATATAAATACTTTTGCTGGCTCCAGTTCAACACAACAAAAGAAGTCAAACATTAGTCTGTATTTGTATTTCTTTGCTGAAGTGTTTTGACATAAGCTACACACAACCCCAGTGAAAAGCAGCAGGCAGTTTGGAACTAACTGCTCCTCGCACTTTCATTCTTTATATATATATATATATATATATATTTTTTTGCTACTTAGAAAATTAAAAAGCTTATGAGTGAGAAGTTTATTCAAGCTCAAGAGAAGAAATTTCAAAAGCAGTGTAGTATTTCTGAAAACTCCTAGCTTTCCACATAATTCGCTTTCTACATGTCAGAGTTCCCATATCAAATTCCCAAATTCAAAATTCCAACTGAACAATTTACAGTCAGCATCATCTCTTTAGAAGAGAGAAAATAATACATAGTCTATTTAGAAATCACTCAAAATACCATTTTTACCAATTTAGTTCTTCCAATGCAGAGAAAAGACATGTGGTTAAATCCACTAAATGTCCAGGTCACATTGCAAATACTCTTGGAGACAATTATGGAAAGGAATATTGTTTTGAAAATTTTTCTAATTATGTATGCCTGTGTGTAGGAAACAAAATCTCTGGAGATAACCTATATTCATCAGTTACTGCCACAACAATGCTTAGTAACAAACTACCCTAAAACTCATTGACGTAAAGCAGCAGTCATGTACTCACACACTCTCCAAGAGCAGGCCGACTGTGGCTTGGCTGAGTCAGGTTGGACCATGGGCTCCAGGTCCAGGTTCCAGATTGCAGGTTACCCCATGGCTCATCTTCCTCTGATCAGCAGTTGCCAGAAACACATGGTCAGCTCCACATTTCCCCATCTGGGATCTGGGCTGTATAGCAGTGGCTATATGAAGCATATTGTCCTCCCTAGGGGTCATCAGAGCACAAAAAGACAAACCTAAAAATGCAAGTCCGTGCAAAGCCTCTGAGTGTGGCATGTGCACTGACACTATTCTGGCTAACGCAAGATCAGGTCCGAAGTCCAGGAGTATGGAATTGTACTTTGGCATAGTAAGGCCATGGTAATTAGTCTCCCATACTACCATCATTGGCTATTATTACTTATCTTAAAATAGTCCATGGAAGGGGGCCAGGAGGTAGGATGGTGGGTTCCACATGGCCAACTCCATGGGTTTGAGTCCTGTACCTGGGGGCCTGAGAAACATGCCAGGTGCATGTGTGTGTGTGCCCAAAATCTCTAGAGGAGAATGTGGAGAAGGGTCTGTGGCACGGCCATCTTCCCAGGAGGAGATTTCTCACTTTCCCTCTCTCTCTCTCTGGTAAGCTCACAAACTTATAGCAAAAATCTAATATTTTTGTTGTTTTGTTTTTGGGGTTTTTTAATAGAGATTTTTGCTATAGGGTGCATGTGCTCACCAGAGAGACAGAGAGAAAGAGAAATACAGAAAGCGAAAAATCACCCACCAGGGAGGATCGCCATGCCACAATACCTTCTCCGTTTTCCTCTCTGGATTCTGGGCACGCACGCACATGTGGCCGGTGTGAGTTGCACGCTGCTAGGTCTGGGACTTGGACCACAGTAGGACATGGGGGAGTCCAGCAAGGTAGTTACTCTGCCATCGGCTGGGCCCAGCAAAAAAAAAACCTTTAAAATTAAAAAAAAAAAAAAAAGACAATGAAAAGAGTTCTACTCTTCCAAGTTTAGTATAACTTTAATTGTTATACTTTAAAACTAAAAACTCAGAGGGCATATTTTGTCAAAAAATTCTTGTAGTTATATCACCGGAAATCTGTGTATGAATGACAAGTCTGTGGCTTACAAAAGCCATGGTTATGAGTTTCATGTCAACTATAAATAGACACACAAACACAGACAGCTATAGATACAGAATGAGTTTAGAATTACATTTAGACTTAGATATACAGGGCTTTTATTATTTTATTTCTTTCCTAAATAATTTAGTTGGAAGTCAACATCACTATAGCCTATAACTCAATAAATTCTTTAAAATAGCATATTACTCCAAGGATGGTAAATTTTAAATAAAACAAGATTAAAATGATAAGCTAAAAAAAATATGCTTGGGACCAGCAGATGGCATAACGGTTACATTGCAGGACTCCCACATTGTCGACCTTGGTTTGACTCCTGGACCAGGCATCTCAAAACCCTCATACCCACACATGTACATGTGTGCCAAAAATCCTGAGAGGAGACTGGAGGAGAAGGGATTGCAGTGTGGCCATCCCTCCTGGTGGGGTGATTTCTCACTTTCTATATCTGTCACTCTGGTGAGTGCACACACCCTATAGCAAAACTCTCTCTCTAAAAAAAGAAAAAAAATATATCTACATGCTAAAATTCTAACTGCATTTTGCCAGAAAAGAAATCATAAAGTTGATATTTTAGCCACCCAAGTCGGGGTAATTACTCAACTTCTATCAGTTTGAAACTTCATATGATAACCAAAGTCAGAAAGGCCCGATACTGTTGTCCCAGATTCTTGGTTTGGCCAGACTTCAATGACCTGATTAGCTAGAAAGTTCCTTAGTCCAGATTAAACTAGTGTCGAAAGCAAATTGATGTGTAAGGCTGGCACAGCAACCCAGCTTTCTTTGCAGCATTATTAAAAAAAAAAATAAGTAAGTCTATCGATTGCAGTGTCTCTTCTCTGATGGAGCGCAAAGGGTAGCTAACAAAAAATATTCATTTCCAGGTACTCTTCAGAAGCCTTCTCACAGCAGATCGTGTGTGTGGCCACACGTTTTTACAATGGGCATCTAAGTTAGGGGTTTTGTCTCTAATGGCCCACGCTCACTTAGTCTCTCAGCGACTGGATCCGCACGACTATCGTTATTTGTGTACATTTTTCCCGCTTGTCCATACCTTGACTGCAGTTCCTTAAGAGCAAGGATTGTTCTCTTTGTGTTCCTGAAAACACCTTGCACTGTACCTTGCATTTAGGAGACATTGGATAAATCTTCCCAAATGAACTGAATCCTTGGATTCTACCCTTTATAAATCCATTGGCTTAAAGGAGTATTTGCTAATCTCTCAGGGAAGATGGTGATTGTTCGTGACAGCAGTAGGTAAATTATGAAAAATGAGGTAGATCACCAGAATGAGAGCCAAATGGTGAGTCAAATATACTTGGGCTCCAACCAAAATGGCCAGGAGAAAGTGAATTCAGGAGAAGCCACTGAGCTGGGTTTCATCTCCCGTCTTGAAAAAGAATCCTCTTATTTCTATAAACAAGCTTTAGCTGGAAATGTGTTCTCTTCTTCAGAACATGTAGAAAGTGAGTGTTCTGGTGACAAGAAGACTCAATACAACCATGCTGGTTGCAAATAAGTTTATGCAAGTATTAAAAGAAAGACTGTGAAAGCTAGAAAATGTGAACAGACACCACAGACATGATCTAGGATATGCCCCTCCATATTTATGTGCAAAACTGGTTACTTTGTTTAATAACATCTTCAAATGTCCAGATAACTCTTCTCTATTAGCTGAAATCTACTGAGATTTAGTTCTACCTTCAGAAAACAACTTAGTAAAATTTCTATGGGAACGATAGTCGATGTGATTGTTATGTTAATAGTACCTTTAAACAGTGTTCCTGGCTTATTTAAAGAAGTGCAAAAATATTTTTAAAATACAAACTCCTTTGGGGCCAGCAGGCGGCATGGTGGTTAAGGTGCTGGACTCCCACATGGCTGAACACAATTCGAATCCCAGACCTGGTTGCTTGTTTTCTCATTTTCCCTCTCTCTCTTTCTCTGGTGAGCACTCATGCCATATAACGAACTTAAACAATAATAATACATTAAATACATTAATTATTTTTTTAAAAAACCTCCCCAGGGGCAGCCAGGTGGCATGGTGGTTCAGGACGCTGGATCCCATGGGGCTGACAATTCGAGTCCCAGATTCAGCAGTTTAAAAAAACACCAGGCACGTGTGTGCTCATGTGTGCCCAGAATTCTAAGAGGAGAGTGGAGGAGAAGGGACTGTAGTTTGGTCATCCTCACGCCTCCCCATCCCCAGAAGCAGGTGCTTCTCGTTCGTTCTCTCTCCAACAAGTGCACACACCCTAGAACAAAAGCAAACAAACAAACAAAAACTCTAATGGTTAAAAGTAAAATCACCATAAACTAATTTTGCTAAAATACACACAGGTAAGCACTAAATATAATCAAATAACAAAGACTTCTATCACAGTTCTTCTTTTTTTTTTTTTTTTTTTGAAAGGTTTTTGCTATAGGTCGTGTGCGCTCACCAGAAAGACAGAGAGAGACTGAGAGACAGAATGAAAGAAATCAGATGACCATGCTGCAATCCCTTCTCCTCCGTTCTCCTCTCAGGATCTTGGGCATGCACACACACTCAGCATGATTTTAAACCACTAGGTCCAGGACCCAAACCACGGTCGACTACATGGGAGTCCAGCATCATAGCCATTATGACAACTGTTGGTCCCATTATTTCAGTTCTTAACAAGTGATTATAACTTAAACTCATGTTAGGTTCTTCCTTTCAGTATAAGTTCCTTGACCACCTAGCACGCGGAATACCACCCTCCATATAAATCTATCCAGTTCCAAAGTTTGTCTAAACCTTGCCCATGCTCACCAATACCCATTTACCAACAAAATACACAGTTGACCAAATGAGTGTCTCTCTATTTCCTAGAATGATGTGGAAGGGCATAAATTCTTTAAAGTCTTTATTATGAAAACTGATTTTTTTATTTTGCCCAGATTTGTGAGAGCTTGACTTACATGAAAAAAAAAAAAAATCAGAGTTTAACATGGCTAGCACACAGACTCCACATGGGGAGAGTGTGTTTGGGGACAAGAAAGGAATAACTGAGGCTGTGAAGGCAATTAGAGACTGGCTTTCGTAGCATCTTGTCTGATGAGGATCACTGATGGAGACCATGTCATGACCAGATTTGATTTTAGAGTGACTATTGTTGCACACGTGAAGAATAACTAGAGCAGAGAGTTGGAAAAGGATGAGGGGACAAGGGAAAACACTCCTCGGAGGCAGTGGCAGTGGTG
>NW_006208670.1:2038514-2054524 GCF_000334495.1 Tupaia belangeri chinensis | reverse complement strand
TGGTGTTTTTCTTCAGGGTGGAGGGAGTGGAAGTGAAGAGAGGTGGAGGGTGACGGGTTTAAGGAGGACTGTATAAAGATAAAGCCAAAGGAGTTACTGAATGATCGTTTCTGGGAAAAGAAGAAGAAACTATTATGCTGTTCAGGCTCCTGACTGACCAACAGGGTAGATGGTGGTGTTAAGTGCTGAGATAACGAGCCTGCCCTAGACCATCTCTCTGACCTGACGGTTAAGGCAGATGGATCCTGTATGGCCTGTGGTTTGAGTCCCAGACCCAGCAGCTTGACAAACACACCCCGTGCATGTGCATGCATACTCCAAATCCCAACGAGATGGAGAAGTGGAGGAAAAGGGAATGTGGCATGACCATTCCCCATGGAGGGTGCTTTCTCCTTCTCCTCCTCCCTCTCTCTCTTTCTCCCTAGCAAAAGCACTTGCCCTCTGAAAAATAAAATAAAATAAAGTGCCCACGTTGAGTGTAAAATCACTGAGAAATGTCCGATAGCTCCATTCTTGGGCCTTGGATGGATAAGATTAGCTTGGATAAATGCATGTCATCGGTATCATGATGGAAGACGGATGGCCTTTGCTTGTGATATTCAAGTATCCCCTATTTGGCCATTTGTCCCTTCACTATCAGCCACCAATCTGGTGAAGGAGAACATACTCTGGGTTAGGAATCAAGAGACTTGTGTTCTAGTCCAAGTTCTGCCACCAGGAAGCTGTGTGGCCCTAAGGAAATCCCTTTCAGTCTCTAGATTCCATCATCTGCAAAATAAGAGGATTAAAATTATCCCCAAATTTCTTTTCAACACTCTATTGTTTTGATATCTAAAATACTTTTGAACAATATTTTTGAGGGTCCAGAGGTGGTGTAGTGATCAAACATGACCCTCTTCAAGGTAGCCCACATAGAAAGGTCCCAAGTTCATGTCTGGAGAACTCCCTGAGTAGGCCAGGTATGCATGTACCCAGGATCCAAGTCTAGCTGAGGCTGGAGGTGGGGAATGATGGAGGCAAGCCCGGAGACACTGTCTCTGTCTTACTATCTCTGTCTCCTTATCTCCCTTTCCCTCTCTATGTTACTCTCTCAGGGAAGAAACAAATGATAAACTTTAAAAATATATATTTCTTGTAGTAAAAGGGTATTCTGGGTTGTCATAAAGGCTTTTTTATTTCTGCCTATTCTTCTAGAGGTCTGGAGTTTCATTATTTAGTTTTTCTGCTACCTAGCATTGTTATCTATGCATTTCGAAGAACCTAGATAACATAGTACCTGAAAATTAAATACTAGATATTTTTATAAACATGAAAACATCAATAAGCAATTAACTTTGAAATTATTTTGCTATTTTCTAGCATTGTTTTAAATTAGAAAAGGCAAAGAGAAACAAAGAAAAACAGTTTTCAACTTGTTTCACTATTCTTTCTAGAAGAGCTAAACTAGGCATCGCTTCTTTCTTTCTTTCTTTCTTTCTCTCTCTCTCTCTCTCTCTCTCTCTCTCTCTCTCTCTCTCTCTCCCTCCCTCCCTTCCTTCCTTTCTCTTTTTAGATTTTTGCCATAGGGCACATGTGCTCACCAGAGAGAGACATTGAGAGGAAAAGTGAGAAATCATACTGCAGGGGGATGGCCACACCATAATCCCTCTCCTCTATTCTCCTCCTGGGATTTTGGGCATGCATATACACATACTCAGCATGACTTTCAAGCCACCAAGTCTGGGATTTTCCCTCCCTCCCTCCCTCCCTTCCTTCCTTCCTTCCTTTCTCTTTTTAGATTTTTGCCATAGGGCACATGTGCTCACCAGAGAGAGACATTGAGAGGAAAAGTGAGAAATCATACTGCAGGGGGATGGCCACACCATAATCCCTCTCCTCTATTCTCCTCCTGGGATTTTGGGCATGCATATACACATACTCAGCATGACTTTCAAGCCACCAAGTCTGGGATTTGAACTGTGGTCGGCCAGGTGGGAGTCCAACATCTCAACCACCATGTCACACATTAGCTCCACGAGGCAACGTTTCTTTTTCTGTCTTGTTTTGTTTGCCTTTTATTTTTTTTAAGAGGTTTTGCCTTAATATGCATATCTCAGTTAATTTTCTCATGAACTCTGTGAAGTGGGTTATATATTACCACCGCGGTACAGGTGAGGAAAGTAAGAGTCCCACAGTAACTTGCCCAAAGTCCCTTTACAGGTAGAAAGCAGTGGAGCCTGGGGCGCTAATGGCAGTCCGAGTGCGTATGCCTTCACATCAGCACTGAGGACTATGACAGTTGAAAGGATGGGTGGAGGCATAAATGCGGCTTCATTTGGTCACACGTCATCTGTTGGTCTCCACTGCAGCCCTGTGACTACCTGCAGCTCAAAAGCACTTCCTGCCTCATACCTACTTGATACAACATACACATCGGGAAATTTGGGGAGCAGAAAGGCCTCTGCTCTCCAGAATCCACATCCTAGAGGAGGAGGTGGATGATAAATAAGTAAACACAAAAATCAACAAAGACTTGCAGATTGGGAAAAGTATCTTGAAGGCAAAAACACAGGATTAAAACTGGGTAGAAAGTGATGGGAGAGGGCTAGTCTCCTTTATCTTATGGATTTTCCTCCCTCCATTCCCACTGCCGTGCCCCAGTAGACTTCCAGCTCTAGGAATCTTGATCATAATAAGCATCACTGGGTCACTGGTCTCCTTGCTCCTCAGTTCTTTTCTAGTCTGCCCTGCTGACCTCTTCAGGACACATCGCTAAACTGTTCATTCACGTCTTGACTTGCTGTACATTGGGCAAATACCTCATCTTACATCTACTCCCTCCCTCATCTGGTCTTACCCCACACAGACACAAACATCGTCCTGCCTTGTCCACAATGTGTTTGCCACAAGGCATTGCTCAACATAAGCCATCTTCCTTTTGGTCATATCCCTTGGGTCTCCTACCTTCTCTATACACATTCCCAGGTGACTGGTACCAGAAAGGCCTCTTTTGCTCTGTCCCTCTATCAAACCGTCTTTACCTTGTACAGACCAACTCACATTCCAGTTTTGCAATTAAATTTTCTCTATGTTATGCTACACTAACACCCTTTAAACACACACACACAAACAGGCATGTTTTCACAGCTTTCTAACCAAGCACGTGGCTTTACAGTGCTCCCTGAGCAGCGTGTGAACGTGTGTGCTGTGCAGGTGTCTGCAACTACAGCCTGTATATTTATTCAAGACAACAAACAACTCATATTCTTTCCTTATTCCTGTGGTCAACGATCATAATACAGCCAACATTTATTTAGCACCTACCACTTGCAAAGGGCTGTGCTAACTGTCTCACACACTGTAATTTATTACTCCTTTTCAGTTTTATGAAGGTGCTACCCTTATTATCTCCATGTGTTAAATAAGAAAGGCCAAGACTTGGAGAGGTGAAGTGATTTACACAGGGTTACACTATTAGCAAATGGCAGGCCTGGGACTTGAACCCAAGATGCATAGTTCCAAAGTCTGCAATCTAACCTCTTAGCCATGCTGCCTGAATACAACCCATGGGATTGTTTTATACTTTCTATCTCCAGCTATTTACTAAAAAGACTCAAGACTCTGCTGGAAAGGTTGCCATGCCAGAGATGGTGTGGTGGGGAAATGAGATGCTAAATCACTCTAGAGCAAGATTCTGTATTCTGAGGCCACTACTGTGAAGAAAGACTTCTCCCAGGAGAAAAAGCCAAGCCACCATATCTTACCAAGAGGTGAACCATGCTCTGAGAAATTGGTAGGTGAGAAGAGAGACTACATTGCATTGGACGGGACATCAGCAAGAAGTCATTTTACACATCAAGAAACTCAGAGAGTCAGATTTTCAACAACAGAGGGTTCCAATGCACTCACTGGAGAGCTCCGTTGAAGGTCAGAGGATTTTTGATTACTCTGTCCCAACAAAACTGAGACTACAGGCAGGAGATGTGTCGGACATTTATCAGGGGAACACAGTGAGCCATTCAACAGTTTAGACATTCTTTTAGTGTTTGTTTTTGTTTGTGTCCTATCTGTTTTTCAAATTGTTCTTTTATAATGTGCTGTGGAATACTGGATTGCAGTAGCCCCATTCTTGATTTCACTTTAAAATGTCTGGCATTTTGCATCTCACTGCCCGCTACTCATTTTCATTGGTTTTCCTTTGGCTGAGTTCTTGTGATGCGATTCCAACCCGTTCCATAGTGCTCTCTCCTTTTTATAAAGCTTTTGTGGACACCGTGGGACAAGGCTACCTTTTCCAGGATTGGGCATTTTCCAGGGTTGGGAGGGTTCCTGGTGGCATCTCAGGGACCATGAAGTTCCAGTCTGCAAATACTATTGAGTTCAACCTGTTGAGACTTTCTGATTTTGATTAAACCACACACCTGAGAAATTCAGGACCATAATACATTTCCTTCAAGTCTTTCCTAAATGCCTCACTTGGCCATTACCAACATGCGACATTTATAGTTTATTTAATTATGTCCTGAAGGGATGAGGGAGCTGGGTGTAAGGTGATAGCCTTGAAGAATAAGGGTTCAAAGACAGCATCTAGCTCATGAGCCATGTCTTAACACAGACCCTGAACCCGAACTGTGCCCACTTAGCAACCTGAGAATCAGCCTTCTCCAAGTACCGCACTTCAATCGCACGCCTTGAGAGGAGACAAAACCACTATTTGTCTCTCTCTTTCATGCACTATCAAGCTTCCATGAATGGCATGCTTTTGGTCTTTTTCCTTAGCTGATTTAATAGGTTTAAAACCCTGAGGCTGCTGATACGTGATTATATAAACATACTATTTTTTTTCAAAATATACATTTTCTCAGGTCCAAGTAAATAGCACATATTCCGTTTATAATTGGCTTTTTATCAAGAGTCACTCCTCCTCTAGCTTTTAAAAACAGTGTGAGCTTTGTGGGTTTTATTCAAAGTCCTTTTTAAAGAAGAAAAATATATGTATTAAAGGTACAGTAAGCTTTAGTGTCTTATGTCTATTGTTCTCTGCCAGCAAGCCTATTGGAAATGTTTTATTTTCCCGAAAAGTTGTGTGAAGGAATAAAGCAGATATTATTATTTAAATCTAAGTTTAAACAGCTTAATGAGCAGAGTCAATTGAAGTAAATCATAATTGCTAAACAGGATTAAGTTTACAGCAGCCTTGTTAAAGTCTGCAGAACAGCACAACACAAAAATACCTAGACAGCGGCAATGTGTTCGTAGGTAGCTGCTGTCCCAAGACTCTTTTCTCCAAAATGCCAGTATTACGAATCAACGTGTATAAAACAGTAACCTTCCTGGGCCCGTGTTCTTACCTGTTCAGTATTATTTATATCCCAGACTCTATTATGTAACTGGCAAAGGTTTTCAAGTAGTGAGACTCACATGTCACCAACAGCGCTGCGGATCAGGCTGAATTACTTTCTCCCTCCTTAGTAAATTAGGGCAATCTCACCTAGCCATCCTCATTGGTACATCTTTGCTACTATACAATTTATCTTTGCACTAACGGATTTTATTCAGGTGATCAGAAATTATGGGGTTACTTCTCATTTCAATTAGCTAAATTATTTCCTACCATTTCAAATCACAGCCTAAGGCTCCACAAGACAGCGATGGTTAAAAGTTTAAAAGTGGGGCCACCCTGGTGCGCAACCGGACATGTGGTTAGAAAAGCTCATACCCTAATAAGAGCAGAGCAGATAAGGACAACAGGCAGATGAATTAGATTTTGGAAGCCCTCCTCTCTAAGTACTGACTTGCACTCACTCCTGAGCTCTTAGTAAGGCCCTGAGTTGGAGCAAACACTGGGAGCAACGTTTCTCAACACACCTTTGTCAAAAAAATGTTATGCCAGATACTCAGGAAAAGAGGTTCTATGGCTTAATAAGTTTGGGAAATGGTGTCTTTTACAAAGCTTATGGGCATATTAAAAGCCCCTACAAGTCCTACAAAAACTTTTCACTTAGCTAAGTCAGTTTAACTGAAGCCTTTGTTTCCCAAAGTTAAGTCACAGAGAGGGACCAGCAGTTAGTGTAATGGCTATGTTGCTGGACTCCCATGTAGCTGATCATGGTTCGAGTCCCAAACCTGGTGGCTTAGACTCATGCCAGGCATGTGTGCGTGCATGCCCAAGATCCTGAGAGGAGAATGGAAGAAAAGGGATTGCAGCATGATCCACTGCCATTGCACCATAATCTTTAATTTGGTGGATGGTCTAATTTTTACGTATATTGGCATTTCTCTTGGTGCTTAAACCTATTGCTAACGTTGGGTTTGAATCATGCACCTATTGTTCCATTCTACCTGGTGCACAGGAATATGCCTGGTTGATCCATTACTGTAGCTCCTACTTGTGCTCCATTTTTTGCCCAACACAGATCCTCACTTAAAAGTCCTCACTTGACTGGTATTGAGGCAGCCAGAACAAATTGTTTAAGACTCCGTTTCACATCACTACATTTAGTTCCAGGCACTCCACAAAAACACACTAGCCTCATAGACGTTATTTCCCTCTCTATAGCCTAGAAATAGCCTTGGAGCACAAATTCCTTCTAGCCGAGCTGCCCCAACGGCAGAGACACTCCACTCCCTAAATTCAGAAAGCCGCAAAGGTGGCGCCATCATCAATAACATAATATGAAGTCTTAGTTCCAAAATGCTAAGTTTTACCAGAGCATATGGGATTATAAAAGCAAATGCGTATTATGCATAATATTATGTCACATTATCGGGCACATTTTTTAAAAAGGCAACACCCACAGGTCTGAACAACTTCAGTTTTATGCAAATCCGGCAAGCACTGAGACGTGCCCGCTTGTCACTTTTCTGTTGTATCAGCGCAGCGCCCCAGGGAGGAACCGTGTCTCACTTTGCTTTGCCATTATTAGTGTCTACCTTTGCAAATAGTCTCCTCATTCGCTGAAGGTTTTCTGGCTCTGCACAAGAGTTCTCAGCTCACATTCTTCTTTTGTGACTGGCAGAGAGGAGCCTCTGTACGCACCATGATGCAACTCAATCCTCTTTGGGAATTCAATACGCTGTGCCCCCGATGCCCAACCCTGCACGCTCTTTATAATCATAGCCATCATCTTTTTATTATGTCTTGGACTTGAGGAGGCCTGAAAGCAGATGTAACTCATGATGACCTGACTTCAATGGGAGAATGAACCAGGTGGCTAATTGTCTCTAAAACAAATACGCTGATAATTAGCAGGAGAGCACAATGCAACAGAAGCCTAACCACCAACCTTTATTTAAGTTAAGCAAATGGGTGAGCAAATGATGCAGCTGCACCGCACTTTGACAAGTTAATAAGGGAGCCATACTTCATTTCGTCAGCCACACTAGCCAAAGCATGCCCTCAGGACTTGGTATCAATGATGCTAACGCTGTGAACTTGGGAAATTGTCAATGCTCACAGTGAAAACCTCTTGTCTCAGTACGTTGTGGAACCAGGGTTCGAGGTGCAAGATCTTCTCACCTATGGAATGCTGGGGTCAAAGCAAAGACAGGAGAAAGTTGGTGAGATCGCACCCCTACACGCTGGAAGTGCTGATAATTGGGGCTCTCTAAGAGTGTTAATTTAGCGACATCATTGCAGATTTCATTTTTCTAGGGTTTAGCTTTACTCAGATTAGACTGGCTAATGTCTAGATCAGAGTTCAGCAAACATTTTCTGTGACGGGTCCAATAGTAAATATGTTAGGCTTTGTAAGTAGTATGGTCTTTGTTGCGATTATTTAATTCGGGTTTTAGTGCAAATGCAGCCATGAATGAGATGTGAATAAGTGAATCTGTACTCTGATAAAACGTGATCTATCAACACTGAAGCTGAATTTCATGCAATTTTCACGTGTCAGGAAATATTATTCATCTTCTGATTGTTTTTTCAACCATTTACAAATGGTTGAGATTGTAGTAACAATTCTTAGCATATGGGCCATACAAAAACAGGCTGAATTTGACTCATGGATTCTAGCTTGCTGACTGCTGGGTCTAGATTAATTAGTTGAGCTGGAACTTTTCGAGATGATGCGGGTTTATTCTCCCTCTGGCTTTCTGCTTATCTGTTTCTTAGTTGCACAAGGGGATTCGATTCAGAGATCTAGAACCAAGGCTGTGGGAAAAGGATATTTAAATTATTTTCAATGAATAAATTTTGATAATCTTCTGTGCAAATTACAGTTTAAAGAGCCTAGATTCTGAAGGAAGTTATAAATCAGAGTTCTAGTCAAAATGGATCAATCTCAGACTCAGGGAAGTAGATTCTTTCCTGAGTTATCTGTCAATAGGTATTAAAATGCACATATTCTTTAACCCAAATACTTCATTTCTGGGAATTTAACCTAAAATGTTATAATTGCATGAAAAAACTTGAAGAACAACATCAAGAAGGTTTATTACAGTATTATTCACAATAGCAAAAACATGGAACTATCACATAATAGGAGTATTAAGCAATGACATTGTCACCATCAATGTTAAATAACAAGAATTTAATTAAATGATTCATGATAGTATTCTATTAGATCAGCAGAAGAGGTATAGTGTGTTTTTCTATGCAAAAATGAGTCACATCTTATTCTGACAACCCACTATAAAATGGATTGTTATGCAGGCATTAAAAGTATGATTCAGGATCAGCAGTTGGTGTAACAGTTATGTCGCCGGACTCCCATGTAGTAGATTGTGGTTTGAGTCCTGGACCTGGTGGCTTAAACTCACACCGGGTGTGTGTGCATGCATGCCCAAGATCCTGAGAGGAGAATGGAGGAGAAAGGACTACGGTGTGGTCATTCCCCCTGGGGGTTGATTTCTCGCTTTCTGTCTCTCTGTCTCTGTCTTCCTGGTGAGTGCACACACCTTATAGCAAAAACCTCTCCAAAAAAAAAAAGTATAATTAATGAGACCACATATTATTATGGAAGAATGTTCACTGGGGGGTAGTGATGTGGGCATGTAACAAAACACTGAAGACAAAAAAGATCCCATTTTTGTTTTTAGTATTTTAGAAAATGTCTAGAAAGATAACTAAGGCTTTATTGCTCACCTCTGCCAGGTAGGTTTATGATTTGTTCTTGATTTTTTCATGTTTTGTATTAGACGTCTAAGTAGTTTTAATTGATGCATTCATTCAATGCATATTTATTAAGCATTTAGTGTGTTCTAGACCCTGTTTTTCTACTGTGGGGATGTTATACTTTGTCATTTTCTAAAAATGAAAATTGAAAAAGAAAAGTTGGTCTCAAAAGTGAGTGTAAGCATCTACCAGCAGTCGGGCAAACAACATAGTAGCTTGCATCATGGGAGACGCACTGAGGAAGGGGGCACAGAGAAAGCAGGCAGAGGCAGCTGGGAACGGAGTCTCTGCAGTAGCGAAGCTGCCTAGACAACAACTGCTAGCAAATCAGCATGGAACTGTCATCCTTTCTACCACGAGAGCCAACCCCCAGCTGGCAGGTGGCATGGTGGTTAAAGGCACTGGACTCCCATGTGGCCGACCATGGTTCAAGTCCCGGACCTGGTACCTTGCTTTCTCACTTTCCCTTTCTCTCTCTCTCTATCTCTCACTAATCAAATTAAAGAATAACAACAAATGGAATGAAATAAATAAATAATTCTTAAAAAAAAAAAACAAAAAGAAGAACCAACCCTCATAACCATCTCCCAACCCTATCAAGAAGCCAATGGGTGAGACACTGAAACATCACCAAGATCTAGGTCTGGAATGCCCCCTTATTCTAGGACAGAGTGAGATGAAAGGTATGATGAGTCTACATATTCCATTCAAAGACTTAAAACAAATAATAATAATAATAAAACTAGTGACTTGACACAGTATCCTCATCACGGTAGAGTAGCCTGCACGGGACTATTTGGGCTAACTTTGATATCTTTTGACATCTTTGGCAAAGCTGAACATGTAAAGCACACACAGTAGACTAACAGGACAGTGTTGACAGAGAAGTGGAAAAGCAAACATTTCCATGGTTTTCCTGCAGACTGACTTGCTGGTCTCACTGAGGTGTGTAATCTGCTCCGCTGCCGTGTCTACGTACTTGTCCTCCTGACATTCAAGACACCAGTCATTTTCCACTGCATGTGAAGTTATACCGGCTCTATGGTTCAGGAAACCATTAAGACAAGAATTTACACGATTAGAGAAGTGGATGCACACTCTCGAGACAACCATGTATCAAACAGTATTTCCAGCTATGCAATTCTTACTAAGAAAATTTAAGTACAAACACCTTGGTACAATGATTGAACCCTTGGAGCCAGCATGTGGCATGGTGGTGAATGGCAATGGACTCCCACATGGTCAGATATGGTTCCAGTTCTAGACCAGAGGCTTGAAAACTACACCAGGAACGTGTGCATACATGACCAAAATCCCAAGAGGAGAACAGAGGAGATGGGATTAAAGTATGGCCATCCTCCCAACCCCAAGAGTGAGTGACTTCTTACTTTCCCTCTCACTGTCTCTGTCAAGCACATGCAGCCTTTGGCAAAACTTTAAAATAATAATAATAATAATAATTGAACCCCAAACCAGCATTTCTTTTGATGAGTTCTCGTGTGAATTCAGACAGTTGACTAGCTCCAAACACATTGATACCTTATTGAAAGCACTTTTACAAAGGAAGTAATGATAGCCTCTCAATGGAGGAGAATTAGAGACCCATGAGAATTTGAGAGCTTCTTACGTAGAACTGATACTGCATTTCCCACTTTGTCTCCATCGCTCCCTCCCCACACACCAATACCGAGTGTCTGCTTCATTTCCTGCATCTCTCTTCCACTGATACTGGCTAGCTCTCTTCCAGCCTCCTAAAATGATAGTGCTGATGTGTGGCTGCCTGACAACCCAACATTCAATCAAAACCATGCTGGCCAGATATGTGCAACTGCTTCTCAGCCATTGCTGATCCATCTGTCACTTTCCGTACATTGGGTTGGAAAAAGCGTTCAGTGAGCAGAGAAAGTCTACTAAACATGCACACACGTGCACATCACACATACACACACACACACATTCAGTTGCCATGTGTGGGTTATGTGGGGGTGTGTGTTTATCTAGAACATAAGCCAATATTCTTCAACAACAGTTTTACCTCCATTTACATAACAGTTTGTAGTTGTTGTTGTTAACTTCAAAATAAGCTGTCCCTTCCCCAAAGGGAAAAAATCTGAAATGTTGCTTTCACTATTGCTATTTTTCAAAGACCTGTATGCGTACTCCAGAGAGAACCAGGTCGGGGTACAAATATTTGTATCAGCCATTTTGCTTCTACAAACACTTAAAGGAACAACCATAGTAGGAACAAAAGAGAAACCTAGAAACAGTTGTTTTAGTCTTTAATATAACACTTAATTTTCCCATTAACATATAAAAATTCTCTAGAGACTGGTTATGAGCTTGCCTTGCTATTTTTATTTTTATCAATAATACTCATGGTTTTTATTAGGCACTTCTCTTCCAGAGATCTCTAACAAGTTTATACAAATCATTTCTTTTTAATCCTCACACCATCTTTGAGGCACAGCCAAAGAGCAGATTATTTTATCCCAATTAAAAAAGATAGAAAGGAACTGGTAGAGATGTCAGCTCAGGGAAGAGAACTGACCCTGGATGTCACTCTTGCCCCCTCCACCAACTCCCTCCAACCATGGCTACGCTGGCAGAGTGATCTTTTTAGAAAGTAAATTAGTTTATTTCTTCCCAATGCCTGTAACACCTCGCCTTATGTGAGTGGTCTCTGTGACCCTACCTCACACCTCCTTCGTGGCTCACTGCGCTCCAGGGTTACACACTGCCTAGGACTGGGCACCCTGGAATCATTGTCATACAAGGATTCATGTGTGAGCCTTTATTAGGAAGTGTTACAGGGAAAACCAGGAGGAGGAGGTAGACCAGGAAGGGAAGGAGAACGATGGCGGGAGGAAATCAAGCGAAGCCCTAATGAGAACGACTTTGGCTCAGTTTCACAGGGCGACTCAGCTACCTTCCACTGGGGAGGTAAGAGAGCCAAGGAATTTATCCCATCACACCCATCAGTCATTGATAAAGCGCAGCTCAGAGGGTTCCACTTTCCCAGAACTTCTAGCACTCAGGACTTGCAGGCAAAGTAAATTCTGGCAGTCTGAAGGCAGCCCCCCAACAAGGGACGTGGGTGCTGCTACTGGGAGAGAAAGCCTACAGCCTGTAATTCTAGAGGGGTCTGGGCAGAGCTGTGACGAGGGCTGCTGCACTGTTTCTGTTTCTAAAACTCTCTGTGGAGATGACCAGTGGCCCCTTAGATATGCTCTCTGAATCTCTGTCCTTTCTCTTTCCTCTTTTCTTTTCTTTCTTTCTTTTTTTTTTTAAAGAGGTTTTCTCCTATAGGGCGCATGCACTCGACAGAAAGACAGAAAGCAAGAAATCACCCCTCAGCCCAGGGGGGATGGCCACGCCACAATCCCTTCTTGGGCATGTATGCACATGCACCCGGTGTGAATTTAAGCCACTGGGTCCAGGATTTAAACCACGGTCGACTACATGGTAGTCCAGTGACATAGTCATTATGCCAACTGCTGGTCCCTGGCCCTTCTTTTTCTTAAGATAGTCTACCTAATTCTCACCTCCTTCATTCTGCTATACATGGAGGTGACATTGCCTATGGACCATGCCTCCAATGTTCTTTTTTTTTTTTTTTTTTTTTTTTTCTTTTGTGCGTGGGTGCTCCATTTGCTATAGAGCGTGTGTGCTCACCAGACAGACAGAGAGAGACAGAGAGATAGAAAGTGAGAAATCACCCCCCAGGGAGGATGGCCACGCCGCAATCCTTTCTCCTTTCAGGATCTTGGACATGCACATACATGTGCCCGGCATGAGTTTAAGCCACCAGGTCCGGGACTCGAACTGCGGTAAACTACGTGGGAGTCCAGCGACATAGCCATTACGCTAACTGCTGGTCCCCCTCCAATGTTCTCTTAGCACTTATCACAGCCCGTCCTTGTGAGCTGTCCATCACCACAGGAGAATGCAAGTTCTAGGAGGATGGGGTTTCATTTATCCTGCCCTCCACCACACCCTGAGCACTTGCTCAACTAACATTTCTTTAAGAAGTGAATCACACTTTTCCTTTTCACAGGACAAATACGTACACTCCATTATGAATAGAATAGCAATTAACTTTAAGATACCTGAAAACAAATTCAGAAGAATAGGAAATATGCCATGGAATCCAAAGGCTAAGCTTTGCAGTCATAGATTTACAAACAAGGCCAAAATAATTCTAGTATAGTCAACACACAGAAGTAAGTTAAACATGAAAAGTTTCTCTCTCTACCTTTGGGGGAAAGTCAACAAATGATAGAAATTAGAAAACTAAAAAAGGATCTTGGAGGGGGGTGCTTCTATTTTAATAAACCAGATTGCTTCTAAATTGGGTATGGGAACTTCTTTCACACATAATGTTTATTTTTATATTACTCGCCCTCTTAAAAATAAGTTTACGTGAGCTGGGCTTACTCAAGTTTCCTGTGATAGATAGATGCAAACATGGCCCCAATTCTTTTCCTTCTGTATCCAAAGCAAGGGTGTAGTCCCCATCACCACCACCACCACACACACAGAGAGACCATGGCATTGCCAATTTCCTTACCTCTTGAGTTGGATTGCTTTTACAATAGAATAAGCTCAACGTGTTCCAGTTCAGATATTAGGCCTCGGGAGAATGTCTATGCTTTCACTCTCTTTGGAACCCTGCCATTGTCGTGTGAACAAGTACAGACTGGCCTGTTTGAAGGAAAAGAGACTACATGGAACCAAACTGATTCACCCTATCCATGGTCATCCTAGACCAGCCAATCCCAGCCAGCCCTCCAGTTGACCACAGGACATGGGTAAACTCCACTGAGATGAGTGTAACCGCTATGTTTGGAGATATTTGTTACACACCAATAGCCACCTGAAACATTCTCCTAACCTCTGTGCTAGAGAACCGAGTCAGACCGGAGTCTCACAACAGTGTTCGTGGATCTGTTTTCTGTGTTTTATTGTCACTGCTATGTGGCTTACAAGTCAGTTTAAGAAAAGAACCTATCCCAGAATTCTTTATTATAAGTGATTAACATATAAATCAGCTTCAGCAGGCAAGTTCTGTCAGACCACTAGCTCCTTCAAACCTCCAATAGTCTAAAGCTTAAAAAGTGGGGGACCAGCAGATGCCATCATGGTTACATTGCTGGACTCCCATGTAGTCTACTGCAGTTCGAGTCCCAGATCCAGTGGTTGAAAGCTGACATAATGAGTATGTGCATACATGCTCAAAATCCCAAGAGGAGATTAGAGGAGAAGAGATTGCAGCATGGCCATACCCCCCAGGGGGAGGGTGATTTCTCGCTCTCTGTCTCTCTTATCTCTCCGGTGAATGACATGTGCCCTGTAGCAAAAATCTCTCCCCCAAAAAAATGTTTTTAAAGAGAAAAAGTGAAGAGTTTACTTTGGCAAAATGATTTAAAAACACATGCCAAAACCTGAAGAATCTAGTCAAGTCCCACCCCCTGGTATACCAATCACCTAGATTCATCAAGACTTAGGCAATTTATTCTTATAAAAAGTTAGCAATGACTGAATAGTAAGAATAGGAGTCAGTGAATCACCACTCACTTCTTTTGTTTAAGCTACAGTTGTATGTGAGGTTTTGTTCTTGTTGCTTTTACCAGATGATGTGCCATTTTATTGTCCTGTGCAAAGATAAAAATTCTAGACACCTGCCAAACCAAAAAGAAAAAAAAGAAAGAAATAGGAAGGGAGGGTGCTTTCTTCAATGTGACGCTCACTGGCCTATATGAAGAAGGAGAATGAACAATCAGCCACAAATTGAGGCGCATACAGAGGTACACACCTCTAAAGCTTATTTGAGTTGCCACAGTTACCATTTTGCAAAATGAAGTGGTGGAATTATCAAGTAAAAATTTGGCTGTACTTCTCATGGGGGTTCAATACATATTTTGATATCGATAGCCTTTCCCTCCAAATTTGAGTTTGATAGTTTCATTTCTAATTATGTATTGTTTCAGGGAATGGTTCATTTTCTGATGTATTTTCACTATATCAAAAGCTAGAATTTTTAAATCATTCTTTCTTTTTGTTCCTTTTTGTCTTCTCCTTTTGAACATAGATGCCTACATGTATTGACATAGAATTAAATGAAGAGTAACTTATTGCTATACTGCAGTTTAGCAAACTCAGAATTTACCTTCTTATGATATATAGAACCTATCTTTTTACTTGTCAAATTTCAGAGGAAGTGGAAGTACTTGTGATGTGTTCATGTACCCTCTAAATCTGAACTTATCCTGTGTAAACGTTCTAGAATCCTTTACCTATGTGGATAAAATAAAATAATAACACTTTCTGACCCTTTGTACTTGCCTTTCATAATAAAGACTTTTGTGCAAGACTCCTAGAATCATTTCCTTTTTTCCCTTCCTAACATCGTACTTAATTTTTTAGATGAGTCCTTTGGGTAGAATTGATACACTCATGATTCTGTCCAGTCATATATTTGCTTAAGTCAATCAGCGTATCTCATCTACTGGCCTGTAACAGTATCCTATTCACCCACCACAGTAATTGGTTCAGGGATGGGAGTATGACCCTAGGCAGGCCAATCAGGAATGAAAGTGTAACCTAAAATGAGCCAATCAGGGTTGAGAAATGGCATAAAGGCATCCAATAAAAGATGGGAAGATGACCTACACAGACCAATGAGTGATGGAACCTCACCTGCATCATTCCTTCTGGACTGATCAATTAAAGGAGTCAACAAACACTATTTTCTTCTGTAGCCAGTTTGAGTTGGGTTTTATGACATAAAGCATTACAATAAAAAATAAAAATCTGAAACAGAATTTTTAAAAGGTCAAATGGCAAACTGTGGAAATTCAATTTTCTCATTAAGAATACCCAAGCAGGGTTGGGTTACCAGAGAAGGAATCCAAGC
>NW_006208670.1:1990448-2038483 GCF_000334495.1 Tupaia belangeri chinensis | reverse complement strand
AGAGTGGTTTTTCAAGATGACCGCCAACTCTCTTGGTCCTGAATAGTGAACTGAAATACATGAAGTTCAGATTAACATTAAACCCACAACCTGTCTCACCCAGATGGGTAATAAATTCACAGACGAGGCAAATATAAAGGATAAATTTCAAGTCAAATACTCAGATTTCCTTGAAATAACTGATGTACCAAATAATTACTATAGATTCCCTCTTTCTTTCACTACAGGAGTCTTAGTCAGTAGGAGCCAAAATAGAAATGATTTAGACATTAAACTGGAAAGCCACACAGGAGCAGGATGGCAATCCAGAGATTAGCAACTGCATAAGCTGGAGACTCCCCTGGGCTGGAGGTTCAAAAGGTACGGAAGCCTGGGGGTAAGGAGAGAGATCAGGTCCACAAAGGGCCTATTTCATGGAGGATGGTGTCACAGAGGCTATTCAGACTCTGCGCCCGATGCTGGAGGAGGTGGAGACCGAGGAGAAATATCCTGGCTTCTCCCTTCCTCCCACACTCTAGTCTCTTGTGAAAGCACCCCAATAGCTAACAGAGCCAAAAGCTCCCACACCAGGGGGCCTAAGAAACACAGCCTGCAATGATCAGTGCTTTGTGAGACAAAGCAGAGCAGCAGAAGGGTAAAGAATAAACCTGAGCCAATAATCCACACAGAAGCTAACCCAAATCCACACACCAGGCCACAGAAGCACGTCTGTCTTAGCGCATACCAGTAAGGGCTGAAACCCTAGTGTGTTCTCCGTCTCTATCCACAGTCATTGTGGAGGCAAGATTTGAAAAAGTTTATAAAATTCCCAAGATATTTGTTAGACTTAATGGCATTTGTCCAATCAGCCCCTTCTGATGATTTATGGCAGAAGTGTTCCACACTGCCTGAGCTCCCTGCTCAGAGCCCTCTCCTTCAATAGTTTCCTTCATCTCACTACCTGGTAACCCCATATTACAGTTTCATGGGCCAAAAAACTCTGATTCTTGCCCTCTCTCTCACCCCAAATCACATCTGTCAGCAAAGTCTAACAGCTCCATCTTCAAAATATATCCAGAAGTTTAATGCACCTCCACTTGAGAGGCTGTCAGCCTCATCCTGGCACCACCATCTCTACCTGGATCCCTGCAGTTGCCTCGTGACAGGTCTCTGTCCCTCTGCCCTAGTCCATCTTCCCCTTCCTTCCCGGAACATTCAGGGTAGTCCTCGTAAAATATGAGCTTGTTCCTGGGATATCTCTGTCTGCATTTCCAGCGGCTTTCATTTCCTTCTGTGGATTGTAAGTTCACAGAGCTCTTTCAGGAACTTCAAGTCTAGTAAGCCCATCTTGCACACTTACCCCAACATCATTAAACCCATGAGATTAGATTTCATTCATGGTTTTAAAAAACGCAATAGTTCTAACGATGACCTGCTATGGAATATGCTACCATTCCATGTCCCAAGCACCACTCCTGACAAATACTTGTTGCAAAGCGTAGATGCTGAAATGGTGGGTGGATGGATTGATGGGTGGATGAACAGTATCAAAAACACAAGTTTAACACAGAACTGATTGAGTGCTTTGGGATGAACAATAGTATATGAGTTCTTCAGTTAGATTATTTTAACAGTACTTTGAAAGTAGCTCATCCAAACTATACTCTAAGCTATTTATAAAATGAACTATGTTATGTAACATATTTTTGTAAATCTGCAACTTTGTGAACTTGGATAAAAATGGTTATACATTTAAACAGGATAATCTTAGAGGGTTTCATGAAGTGACTATTAGCAAAAGTTCAGGTAAGGTAAGGGAAGTGGACAGGGAAGCCATGTTGAACCATCAAGGGCTAGCAACAAAGGGGCCTTTCCCAGTCCTAAAGACACCTGTGTCTTCATGGCATGGCGAGGGATTGGTAAGAAACTCTGGAGCACTTGAGCCACATGACAAAGCTACCCCACAGGAGCAGTGGCCACAGTAGAGAAACACAGTCTGTGCAACCACCCACAAGGCAGAGACGGAACCAAAATGGATTCTCTCCCTCAGCCTTCCTCTTCCCAGTCTCATTTCAGTGTCAAAAGCTGGAGGTCAAGGAGGCCCAGCTGATGCAGTCTCTAGGAGTCATGTCCTGGGGCTCAAGCATGCAGGATGGAACTGCACCAACCCAGCACTTACAGCAGGGACTAGAAGAGGTAGGTAACTAAGACATTGGGCAAGACTTTGTGACAGTTTCCCACTGCTGTGTAACAGATAACTACACACTTAGCTGCTTAAAAATTACACACACTCATTATTTAAAATTCCATGGGTCAGAAGTGTAGGCATGCTTAGCTGGGCTCTGCTTGGGGGTTGGGGCAGGGGTCACCAAGCTACCTTCACTGTGTGGGCCTCAGAGCCAGACACTGGTACAGCAGTAAACCAAGATGCTCTGTAAGGCTGACCCACATAAGAACATTCTAGGTTTGTGTCTGAAGACCTCCCTGAGTATGGTAGACACACATGCCCATGGTCCAGGGCCAGCTAAAGATGGCAGTGGATCATGGCACAAGACCCTCCTAAGGGCATTCTCTCTCTCATTCTCTCTCTGCATCTCTTTCTGTCTCTGTATCTTTCTGATTCTCTTTCTATATATCTATATCTCTCTTGCTATCTCTCTGTCTGTCTCACTATGGCAGAAATAAATAAATAAACTCAAAAATAAAAAAGGAAGGTGTTGATCCATGTTCTCATTTGGAGATTTGACAGAAATATCCTGTTTCCATGATCATTCATTTTTGTTGACAAAAGTCATGTATTACAATTACAGATCTGAGACCCACATTTCCTTAAGGGCTGCCTGTACTTCCTTACCATGTGGGCCATGCCATAGGCAGTTCACAGCAAGACCATTAGGAGAGTAAGAGTGACTCTTAAGAGATGGAATCTCAAATAACATCATATAAACACAGGAGTGACACCTATCATCTTTGCCCTGTTCCACTGATTAGAAGCAAGGTATAGTTCTTGGACACACACACAGGCACACACACACACACATTGGGGAGGAGATCAGGAAAGGACAACCACAAAAGGTCAGATCATTGGACTTTTCCGTATAGTGTGTCTGCTATACCACATAACATTGAAAACCATACTCAGGATGTAAGGATTTATTTAAAGCCAACAATGGAAATTCATCCAAGGAAAGTGTCAAAGGCAGGTATGGCAGAATTAGGTCCACACTTTAAAGCTCAGTTTAATTCTCAGAGAATCAACTGATATGGCAATGGGTCTACTTAATGGTAATGAGTGAGTCAGTGATTGAACCAGGATTGGGGATCTACTTGAGGTTAATGAGTAAGTTAGAGGTTGAACTAGGGTTACAACTCTTTGAGAAATACCATGCTCCAAAAATATTACAAGGCCTCTTTCTGTTCACGATGCCATCTTTCTCTGCAGATACAAGACAATTAACTGTCAAATTTAATAGCACAGCATCAACATGAAGTATAGAAAAGTAGAAGAGAGACTATTTTTGTTAGCAAATATTTGGACTTATCTTACATCAAATCTAAAACAAATTCTGAGTTTAGTTTTTCCCCTTTTACAATGTTTAGGTGTGTGGAATAGTTCTTTAAGAAAAAAAAAAAAAAGTTGTTTCTCTTGCATGTCACCTGGAATGGCCCTAGCTCCCTCATGCAGGTAGAAATCTAAGTGTCCTTACCTTTCTAGTCAGCTGTTGGCCTACCTGGCTGTCAGACCCTGAAGAGATATATATATATATTATAGGGTGGGAGAGGGAGAGCAAGAGCAAGAGGGAGAGAGACAAAGAGAGAGAGAGAGTCTTATAGTAGTATGCTTTCTCACAAGAAGGAATTGTTAAATTTTCAGAAACTTTTTAAAGCCAGTTATTAAACCATTGGGTTGCTTGAATCATCTAGGTGGAAGAATTTACACCACAGAAATTGGCAAGTTTTACCAATTAGGACTTTTTCCACCCCCCACCCCCACGAGCCTATTAAATATTTATAGGCACGTTATTGTTTTAAAATATTCAAACCCTCAACTCCAGTAATTCTACCCTAAGAAATGTTCAGAGAAGTACACAAGTATTACATGTAAGAAAGTTCTTTGTAGAAAAGTCGAAAATAAGCTAAATATCTAAAAAGAACTAGGTTAAACAGAATGCTATGCAGCCACTTAAAATCATGTTTTTAAATCTATTTGATATCATGAAACATTATTGAGTACAATAAGAGGAAATCAGAGTATAAAAATCCACAAGAGGAATTATTTTTGTGGGGAAATAATATGTACATAGAAAGATAGAATTAAAAAAAAAATAGCCTAGAGTCAGCTGTGGCATGGTAGGTAAGAGACTGGATTCTACATGGTTGACTCTGTGGTTCTAGTTCCAGTCCTGGTGACTTGAAAGGCATGCTGGGCACATGTGCACCCATGCCCAAAATTCAGCAAAGAAAGGGAGAGAATAAGGGAATGTGGTTGACCACGCCCCATGGTGCTTTCTCACTTTCCCTCTCTCTTTTTCTCTCTCTCTGGTGAATGCACACACCCTCTAGCAAATTAAAACAGCCTAAATGGTATCACTGATACCTTTTTTTAAAAAAGAATTATTTAAGTTAATTTGTTTATTTTAATTTGGTCTGAGAAGAGAGAGAGAGAGAAAGTGAGAAAGTAAGCTGCCAGGTCTGGGACTCGAACCATGGTCGGCCATGTAGGAGTCCAGTGCCCTTGACCACCATGCCACCTGCTGGCCCCATCCCTGATATCTTTGAATGTGAGTTAAATGATGACTTTTTTGAGGTGACCTCCCGTTGTTGTATCCATAGAAGATGGGAGTGGAGGGGAGATGGAAGCTGTTCAAAGACTACACAGAATGGAATCTCCTTACCTGTTGCCTCTTCTCATTACCTCCTACTAAATTCCATGAGTAGAACCCTTCTTTTTCAGGCAGGCTTGGCCCACTATGTCCACCCTTGGTTTAATGGATGGCACAGCATTTGTGGCTTAAATAATTCATAGTGATCGATGGGAACTAACACAAGGTAGAATGGGGACTCATCTGAGAAAAATCCTTCGTAATGACCCACAGGGGAGAGGTATGGCCATCAGCTCTTAATTACATTCTGTCTTCTCTTGGCTGTCTCTTATTTTCTCCTTCTTTCTCCTTTAACACGTGTTTTAAATAAAGTGAACATTTTAAATTGAGAGAGACCCCTTGGTACTCGACATGACTTCCTGTTGCCTTGGCTGGAGCCCCTGACTCACTCACTCCTGAAAGCCCTAACACCATTACTTCTTATCAATTGGTACCAATTAGACACCTTCTAGGTAGAGAAATAATTTGCTTAACTGCATAAGAAAATGGCCACTTCAAGCCCGTTAAGAATTTTGGTTCTCAATTACCCAGCCTTACTTCTCCCGTGAAGTGATAATTAGAGTCTCCATGATAACTGGATTACCAAGGACATCTCTCCCGACAGCCGTTTAACACCTAATCAAGTGTTAAGGTCGTAAATTATGCATTTCTCAACAGCATTCAGACCCATTTGAAAACAATTTGAAACAGTTCAAGAGTTCCTAGATGGTCTTCTGTTTTCCAGGGCTGTGAAGGGTCCTGCTTAAAGGAATTACCTGCTTAGAAGAATTACCTGGTTAAAGGAATTACCCACTTAAAGGACTCAAAGTGTAGGCTCTCTCAGTTCCTTAATCGGCTACAGATCATTATTTTTTAAACTGACAATTGAGTACCCTCCCACCACGTAAGAGAAATTGGAGTGTTTCCCACAGTGTCAATGTGCCTCCCTAGGGAGGGAAGATAAAAAGATTCTAGAGACTTTGAAAGAGGAGGAAAGGGGAGGGGAAATGGGAGGAAGCCTTACAACTTCATTTTTTTCTTATGACTTGTTCAAAACTAGACTAGAAGTTATATCCTGAAAGCTACAGACTGTGTTTCTCATTTCTGGTTCAGAGGGGGGTAAGTATTCTAGGTGGGAAGGGGTGGAAGATGCGTGGGGAAGGCCGAACGAGAGGGTGCTGAAGCTTGCTTTCAGCCGGCATTGAAAGAAAACCAAACTTCATCTAGGCTGGGAGCTCTTCTGATGACCCTGGCCTGGGGAGCATAGTTCAGCCTCCACTCTCATCATTGTCAGCCCCATGTTTGCAACTGTACCCATTACCCGAGCAAAACTGTGTCTCAAAAAGTGGCAATCACGATAGCCTTCTATTTTGCAAAAAACGTCCCCATCAATTGGTCAGTCGGTCCCTCTGCATCCCCTCTTCCTCCTCATGGGCAAGAATGTGGATGTCTTTAAAGGCACTAGATATCAGACACATTTATGACAGCACATTGCTTCCTTCCCTTTAATAACAACAGCCATGCTTCCTTCTGAGCCCTGGCATCCATTTATGCTCAATCTCTTCCTCTTGGTTGGAGAAATGGGATAATTGGAAGCAGAGATTACACCATGTAATTGTACCAAGATAAGGATCCATCTTCAGCCCAGCCCAACTCAATTAGAATATTTTTACTGCTTCATTTGATCTGAAGAGCCTCACAATCATCACACTCATACACACACACACACACACACACACACACACACACACACACACATGTCTACCTTCTTGGAATAATAGGTCAAGTCTGACACATACAGTTTCTCCCTTCTTTCTGGCCATCTGCATCTCAGTTATGTTCCACATATTGAAAAAAATTAGAAACAGAATTCGAAGTAAGAACATTCCTTTTCCATCCCTCTGACCATTTTAAGACAATTCATTGAAACAACCCAAGTCGTTTGTGTAGCAAATACATTATAAATATAAAATAAACAACCTTAATTTTAGTATGCTACTTAAAAAAAATACAAAAAGGAGAGACAGAATTGGTGGAAGATATAGGAAGCATAATTTAATCTGGGCCAATGTAAAATGCCCAATGCCCTGATCTCCTTGCCTAGCTTTAGAAATCAAAATATTCCATTATCAACACTCTCCTGATTAAGAACCTACAATGGCTGCCGCTAACTAGCCCCTAACTAGCTGAATGAGATGAAGGCACCATTCAAAGGCCTTCACAGTGGGCCTCTTTCTCACCTTTGTACCTTTACACTCTGTCATTTTCCCTCAAATGATCACAATGCATCTCATTTGCATCCTACAAATAGATACGAACTTTCTCGTTTCTTGGTCATTGTTCGGCTGTTCCCTCTTCCTCTAACTTCCCTTTCCCACTGCTTGCAAAATCTGACTCCTCCCTCAAGAACTCAAATGCTACCTCCTGTACAGACCTTCCTTCCAGAGCTGGTATAAAGCGAGCTATCCAGCACCTGGGCTCACCTGTCACTCTTCATACCCTCTAGTCTACCTTCACCATCCTTTGTGATGTGTGTTTTCCTTGGGGGATTGTACATGTCCTGAGGTCTGTGACTCCTGTCTTCCAATTTATGTATTTCAGTAGCTCTAGCATGTTTCTTGGAATAAATGTGTATTTCCTAGAAATACATTCTGGAAAGAAATCCATTTTTCTGTTTTTTTATTTCAAATGAGATTTGTAAAAGATGTCTTTAAAGGCCAGCAGGTGGCATAGTGGTGAAGGTGACTGGGTTCCACATGACTGACTACACAGTTCAAATCCCAGACCTGACAGCCTGAGAAACACGCCAGGCATGTGTGTTTGTGCCCAAAATCCAAAGGAGGAAGAAATGGAGAAGGGATGGTGGCATGACCATTCCCCATGAGGGCTTCTTTCTTCCTTTCCCTTTCTCTGTCTCTCTTCTGAGAGTGTATGTGCCCTCTGGCAAAACATTTTTCAGTGTTTTAAAAATGTTTATAGATGCAATTTTATTTTTTTCAGACACAGGTTTTGAACATTAGCTGTCATGGAAAGCCACTATAATAAAATTCAGGGAAATTCAAGACCTGGTCTTATGATCAATTTTCTTTTCCTTTTAACCTTGCATACAGAGTTAGGTGTGTTTAGGTATGTTTTCCCTTGCAGTGCTGTTTGCCAGGTGGTCTTTTGCTCTTCATAAATCCCCAGTGAATGTCACATAAACAAAAGGTTCTCCTCCACTGGAATAGTGACAAAAATCACTTGCAAAGTAGGCTTAAGTGATAATCTCCTGAATTTTGAAAGAATTTCTTTTATCAGGATGCAAAAAAGTATATGGTAAATCATGATTATTAAAATAAGGTAGTTAATATATAAGATCATTTGGGGGTCAGCAGATGGCATAATGGTTACATCGCTGGACTCCCATGTAGGTGACCACAGTTCGCATCCTGGACCTCGCAGCTCAAAACACACCAGGCGTGTGGGCGTGCATGCCCAAAATCCCAAAAGGAGAATGGAGGAGAAGGGATTGTGGCATGGCCATCCCTCCCGAGAGATGATTTCTTGCTTTCTGTCTCTCCCTGTCTCTCCAGTGAGCACATGCACCCTGTAGTAAAAATCTCTCTAAAAAAACAAAACAACCAAAAATATTTATATTTATCAGGTCCCAGCTGATGTACAAATTAGATATATACAGGTATATACAGAAATGGGTCAACAACAGATCACTCAGATGGATAATATTTCCATGGTTGTACATTCCCAAGTCAGGGAGAACGAACAGTGCAGGGCCCATTCTCAAAGGGTTCTGAGAACTCCCCAGGTACGGTGTCAGCCCCTTCCCCAGTGTCTATTCATTTGGGTGAGGGTTTTGTGCCCAGGCTGTTCCTCTGCTCTAAATCTTGCCTTAGGGCTCGCTCCAAGCCCAGCCTTAGGCCACCCATGCACAGCCAGTGGTCCAGCTCATAGATGCCTCAGTAGGTACAAAAGCCAAGACGATCACTGCCCTTGATCAGCTCCCACTCGTGGTCTCAGTCTCCCAGGTATGAAGATTTGGAGGCATCTCCAATCTCATGCTTGCTTTCTACATCCTAAAAGTTATCATGTTGGAGCCAGCACATGTTTAAAGACAATGGACACCCACATGGCCAACTGAGGTTCGAGTTCCAGACTTGGCAGGTTACTTTCTCACTTTCTCTCTCTCTCTGGTAAATGCCCTACAGCAAATTAAAAATGATAGTAATTAATAAAATTCAATTAAAAATTCTTTTTTAAAAAGTTACCATGTTGGGTATTACTATAAAAATATGAAATATTGGGCCAGCTCTATGATCCTATGGTTAAGGCAGCCAGATTCCACATGGCCAACCATCAGGTTGAGTCTTAGACTCAGCAGCTCAAGAAATACACCAGGCGTGTGTGTGCTTGCCCAAAATTGCAAAAGGAGGAAAGATGGAAGAGAAGGGATTTCAGTGTGACAATTCCCCATGGGGTTGCTTTCTCCTCTACCTCTCTCTGCTACTATCTGTGAGTGCACTGGTCCTTTAGCAAAACAAGAAAGAAAAAGAAAAAATATGAAACATCATTAACAAAGTAAGGGAAGGTTTATGCATGCTGAGAGAGAAAATCATGAGACAGAAATGGTCTTGGTCTCACAGAAGAGGGAAAAAGAGAAAAGCTGGAGCTAAGGACAAAGCAAAATGTCTACCTAACTTTGGTTATCCCAAGATTGTCACTGCATATCGCAGTCACAGCTCCCTAAGACAGATGCCACAATGGCTACCTGGACACCTTGTGATCCTGCCCTAAAGGTTCACTCTTCTTTGACAGCCTAGAAGGAATGGCCCTGGCGACATCATGGGTGGGAGCTTGTGGGGGGAAAGGACAGTCGCCTTACAGAAAGGAAGAATAGTGCCTGTCCCATAGATGATGTGCAGTATTTGAGGTGGTAAATAAATATCATTATATGAGATTAAATTCCATAGTGAGAAAGTTATTTCCACTAAGCTCCTTTATCTCTAGAGCCATATGATAAGTCAAAGCTAACTGTCAGGTTAGTACTCCCAGGCCTTTACCTAAGCCTCCGAGCACTTGAAGTTTTCCTTTTTAACAAAGACGTCAGACTCAGAGCCTTGGTCAGACTAGTAGATGCAACTAGATTTTTAATACCACTGTTTTGTGCCTGCTATATCTAACTTGACAGCTATGTTCTACTCATAACAAGAGTTACTAACTTCCTATTACATTCGTGTAACTTTCTTTTGAGAATAAATTATTTAACATAAAATAATAAAGCACAGGCGTATGCAATTACAGTAAAAATCAGAAAGAATAACTGAAGTCTGGGGACATCAGTAAGATCACCAGAATATGGGATGATGAGGGTCCAAAGCAAAAATTCCATCTCTGCTCACTTGGCAGTCTTGTGACCCAGCAGAAATAGCATAGTCTCTCTGAGCCCGTCTCCTCATCTATGAAAGGGGACCAGAGATGGCACTGCCACACCAGATTGTATCTAGATGCTGCAAAGGGGTGGCCAGGAATGTGGCCAGATGAACTCTGTCTCACCCAAACCCTGGTGTCTACTGAGGCTAAACATCCTAAAGATTTGAGATCATTGAAGAAATTGCCTTAGTAGAAAGACTCCAACCAGACAAGTTATAGGCCAACAACAGTTGACAATGTTCAAGGTTGCTACCAATATTTCAACTCCAAGAGATTTTTCACAAAAACCTGGGTTTCTAGTTTCTTTCCAAAGTTGAAGATCTGGCCTCCCGGGGCCAGCTTTGCTTGGCCAGGAGTAGGGCTACTTCCTTCCCTACTAGCGTGGTTCTCCCTGGAGCTCGCCTCAGTCCCCACCTCGCCTTGTGACCTAATATGGAAGCCAAGCATACGCGGCCATGTGTTGCCTTTGTTTCATTTTTATTGAGCTGTGTTTGCCTTACACTTGCCCATTTTCATTCATTAACCTTCCCTGCTGGCCCCCAGAGTCCTTTAAGTATGCACTTGACCAGAGAGTCTTGTCACAATGCAGAGCAGACGGCCTCCCACACAGTGCTCATCTTTTTACCTCAAAACATGAGCCCGTACTCTGTTGTTTGCTGCTGGTAATTCATGCCCAAAAAGAAACAGGGAAGAAAAAGCCTCCTTTAACTAAGCCTGATTCTCCAAACATGGCTGTTTGTCCCTTTCCCTGGCTCCAGGCATTGGCATTTGCTATCATTATTATCTGCTCATTACCTCTCAGGCACTTAAATTCCCAACATAGCGTTTATCCACAAGGTAAAGCTGCTGACCTCCCAAGAGATAATCACACTTATCAGGACCTTTTGTAGAGTTCCTGGACCTTTTGGGATTGAACCACACTTTGCAGGCATAAAGCCTTCCATTATCTCCACTATTGTTGTCATTATTATTATTTGGGATTAAGCAGGCTTCTCAGAAGTCTTGCCAACCTTAGGCAGGTGCTACCTCAGAGCCTCACCTGGCCCAGCGTGGTGACTCAGGCCGGACGCACCTGGCTGTAGCACTCTGGTTCAGCTTCTGAGTCCTGGGCTTTTGCCAGGACAGAAACCTGCCCTGAAACACTCATTCCTCTCTTCTGTAGGGCACAGAGGCTGGGGTTCCAAAAAGCATTGGAGCTAAGGTAAAGGCCTCTCCCAGGGAACCCGCTCTCTAGACCCTGCTACTAGATTGTCATTGCCATCCAATTCTCAAACCAGATGGAGCATTAAAGAGCCAGATGAGAAAGAGAGAGAGAGACAATGAGAATGAAAGAGAAAGGTATCGTGTGGGGTCATGCGCTGGGTTCTCACCCCAATGGTCTGTTCTCCCACGGCTGTGCAAGCCTCTGACATCTTACTGACTTTTCTCATCTCTGGTTCTTAATCAGAAGAATATGAATAATTTCTAATTTCATGATAATGAGATTTGTATGCAAATAAACATGAAATTACATATGTAAATATGTAGGTAAACATCTATGTATGAATATCTGATATATAACCCTGCTATTAACAAATACAGGGCCCAATCCCCATTCAGTACCACCCAGAAGTTAGCTGCTTTAAGTTAACAAAATAAACAGACAAGATGCCCTGAGCAAGCAAGGACAAATACAGACCTCTCACCAGGAGAATCGGTCCCACTGGACAGCTTGCTACCCTTACCTGAATTCCCGTCTTAACATTCTCCACTTCCACTGATCTCTAAGTAAGTATTTTCCAAGGGAACGTGAGGTACTCAGCCTGTCTCTCTGTGATACTCGTGAGTCAAGTTTGCCTCTAGCAAAGAGGTTAGGGCATGGAGCATTAACACTGCTTTCTAATTCCTTAATTTTGTCCTTTCCCTCTGAAATGAAACAAACAAAAACCAGAAACCAAACTTAAAGCAATTTAAAATAAGGAGACTGTGTTGAACCAGAGTTTCTAATGAAAAGTTAAACATGAAAAAGGCAGGGAAGAAAACAAGTTTCAAGAAAAGCTGAAACTCTAGAGTAGAATGCTGCCCAGACTCTTTCCATGCTGTTTCTCCTTCCCTCTGCACATCTGCTTCATCCTCCCACTGTGAAGCAGTAGAATGCGTGACTACAGTAGATGCACAGTGTTGCCTTCATGCAGGACAGAGACTGGCTTATACGCTTTCTGATGCCACATTTTAAAATCCCAGAGAAGAGATCTGAGTGGCCAGTTTGGTTAGAAGTCCACTCTGCGGGCTACCAGGTGGGGTAGTAGTTAAGGTGCTGGACTCCCATTGGTTGATCACAGTGTGAGTCCCAGACCTAGCGACTTGAAACTCATGCTGGGCACTGTGCGTGTGCGCCCAAAATCCAGAGAGGAGAATGCAGTATGGTCATTTTCCCTGAAGAGTGGGGTTTCCCCTGGGGAGTGGGAGGCAGGGAGTTCTTGCTTTCTGACTCTCTGTCTCTTCAGCAAGCTCATGCTCCTTATAGCAAAAATCTCTCTCTCTAAAAAAAAAAAAAAAAAAAAAAAAAAAGGTAAAAAAAAAAAAAAGAAAAAGAAAGAAATCCACTCTAGATAAATCAACTAAAACTGACAGGACAGAATACTATTATTGGTGCAACTTGTATTGGTGCAACTTGGTCAGAAACCCACTCCCAGACTAACCAATTGTTGGTCAGAATGATGACCTCATGTTAAAACATGGCAGCTCTTAGGACCAGCAGATGGTGTAATGGTTACATTGCTGGACTCCCACATTGCTGACAGTGGTTCAATTCCTGGACCTGACAGCTTAAAACTCATGGTAGGCGTGTGTGGGTGTGTTTGTGCGTACTCTTTACTCTTCCATGTGAATTTAAGAGGCACGAATTCATCACTAAATGTCCAGAAATCACAGCAGAGCCTCAAGAAACACAAAACATTGGAGAAGTCCAACCTGGCGAGGCCCCAGGATCTGTCTGAGCCCCCCGACCTTTGAGCTCCGCTTCCAGTCAGATCAACATGATGGCAAGACCACTGTTGTGCGCCCCCCGACCTTGGAACAAAGCTTGGGTCACTTAGCATGTCAGCAAGGCTGTTTGCTATTTGCTCCAGAAACTGTGGCAGCCTTACTGGGAAGCGACCCCCCTCTGACTCCCCAATATACTACTGTAAAAGAATTACATAGCTCTCTTATACATCCTGAGTATACGATAAAATCTTCCAGGAAGTCCCCCGACTGCTCCCCTTCACTCTGATCACTTACTATTAATTACAATGCTTTACCTCCGTGGTCACAATAGAGGGTGGGCTGAAGTTCTTTCTAGGCAGAAGTAATCTTGACCTTTGGAAGGCCCTTTAAAATACATTTCTTTTCTCAGCACCATTCCCAGTAATCACAAGATGGCTGCTACGCCGCATCAGCTGATAATCATCTCTGCTTACCAGAACCGCTTTCCCAAAACTGTATTCCATGGAAACCTACCTACAATTGCAGAACTGCACTAGACCCACCCTTAATCAAACCCTGAATTGCACTAGACCCACCCTTAATCCAATCCTGAATAAAATCTATGTTCTTTATTGTTAAAAACTTTATGAGCTGTTAATTGAAACACTAGCCCCTCTCCCATTTACTTGTATGTAACACATTTTCAATAAAAAGGCAAGATAATTCCTAGCAGTTGTCACTCCTCAGAGGTCGCCCTCTGAGGAGTGTCCAGCATAGGACGTGCATGAAAAGGCATCGAGGCCTCTGTCTTCTGTTCACCTTTGCCGCCTTCATCGAGATAACCCACCCACGCCGAGGCTGGACCCCGGCAAAACATCAGGAAATACCACCCCCATTATCTATATCAATAAGGAACAAAACACAAGAAATTACAAAAATGACAAAAAGAATTCAGAATATGTATTGCAACTAAATTCAATTAGATACAAGAAAAAAAACAGATAACCAATCTTGAGTCCTGGACCTGGTGGCTTAAACTAACGCCAGGCACGTGTGTGTGCATGCCCAAGATCCCAAGAGGAGAATGGAGGAGAAGGGTTTGTAGCGTGGCCATCCCTCCTGGGGGGTGATTTCTTACTTTGCTCTGCTCTGTCTCTCTCTGTCTTTCTGGCGAGTGCACGTGCCCTATAGCAAAAACCCCCCTCCAAAAAAAAAAAAAAAGACACAGGAATTGATATCATAAACAAATGAATCTGACAGGCATAGAGTATTCCAACCAGTGACTGTGAAATATACTTTTTATCATCTCCACATGGAACATTTGCAAAGACTGAACACGTAATAGGCCATAAAAGGACCAGCAGGTGGCATGGTGGTCCAGGTGGACTCCTATATGGCTGATGACAGTTCAAGTCCCAGGCAAGTGGCTTGGAAATCACACCAGGCATGTGTGTGTGCATGTCCAAAGTCCCAGGAGGAGAATGAAGGAAAGGGATTACGGTGTGGCTATCCACTCTGAGGGCTATTTCTCACTTTCCTTCTCACTGTCTCTCTGTGGTGAGTACATGCATCCCATGGAAAAACCCTTTAAAAATAAATAGGCCATAAAATAAGCCTATATAAATTTCAAAGTAAAAGAGACTATTACCAGTATCTTCTTTGACCACTACAAAATTAAACTTGAAAGCAGCTACAGAAAGAGCCCTCAAAAATACCTAAATACATGGACTAAACAACCTACTCCTGAATGGCTATCATACTTGAAGAAATTAAAACTGAAATTAAAAGATTAATTGAAACTAATGATAATGAACACACTACCCTCTATAACCATGGGGCACAGCAAAAAGCAGTCATAAAAGGCAAGTTTATAGTCATTATTGCTCACAAGAAAAAAAAAGGTAGCAAATAAATAACTTCATATTACATCTTAAAGAACGGGAAGATCAATAACAACAAAAATATATAAATAAAAGAAGAAAAGAAATAGTAAAGATCAGGGCTAATATAAATAGGATAGAGAATAAAAGAACTATACAAAAAATCAATGAAATAAAAAGCTGTTTTTTTGAGAGGATAAACAAATTGATAAACCATTAGCTAGACTAATCCAGAAAAACAAAGTAATCAACCATATAGATAAAATTAGTAATGAAGCTTGTAATAGTACAATCAATATATTGGAAATAAGAAAAAATTATGAGGTGATACTATGAGCAATTATATGCCAACAAACTAGAAAACAAGAGATGGACTAATTTCTGGACAAGTACAAGTTACCCAGGTTGAATCAGAATGTAAATAGAAAGCCTGAAGAAACCAGTAACAAGTGATGAGACTGAATCAGTGATAGTGTCTCAACAAACAAAAGCCCAGATTCAGATGGTTTCACTTATGAGTTCTACAAAACTTTAAGAGCTCACTCTAACTCTTCTCAAACTATTTCTAAAGATTCGAAAGGAATCTTTTGAATTGGTACTGATATTAAGAATCCTTCATTACCTTGCTCCTCAAACCAGACAAGGGTATAAGAGAAGGAGGAGGAGAAGGAAGAGACAAAGAAAAAGAAGAAGGGAAAGAAGAGAACCAGGAGGAAAAAATGAAGGAGGAAGAAGAGTAGGAAGAGGAAGAAGGAAACTACTGGCTAATATCCCTCATAAATATTCATGCAAAAATACTATTTACAATAACCACAAAACAAACAAGGTACCCAGGAATAAACCTAATCAAAGAGGTGAAAGACCTCCACAATGAAAACTACGAGAAACTGATAAAAAGAAATTTACTATGATACAAAAAAAAATAGAAGGACATCTCATGGTCTCAGATTGGAAGTATCAATATAATCAAAATATCAGTTCTACCCAAATTAATTTACCTATTCAATTCAATTCCATTCCAATTATCTGAGGCATTTCTCACAGAAATAGAAATAAACAATTACAAAATTGGGGAGGAATAATAAAAGATCCTATATCACCAAGGCAATAGTGTACCAAAAGAATAAAATAGGAAGCATCTCACTGCCTAACTTCAAAATATATTTACAACGTAGTGATAATCAAAACAAGATGGTACTGGCACAATAGATGCATATATCGATGGGACAGAATAGAGAATCCAGAAATAAACCTCAAATCATACAGCCAACTTATTTTAAAAAGGGGTACAAGAAAATGCAGTGGAGAAAAGAAAGTCTTTTCAGCTAATGCTTCTAGAAGAACTGGATATCCACCTGCAAAAATGAAACTGGGCCCCTATCTCTCACCATTAAAAAGAGTCAACTCAAATGAATCAAATATTTAAATACAAAGCCTCAAACTATTAAACTACTAGTGAAAAACATGGGAGAAACTTATTGGAATAGGCAAGGGTTTCATAAGACCCCTAAAGCACAGACAATAGTCCCCAAAATAGACAAGTAGGAGTACATTAAGCTAAAAAGTTTCCTCACAGCAAAGGAAACAATAATTGTAGATAGATAACCCTCAGAAAGGGAGAAAATATTTGCAAATTATTCGTCAATGGATTGAAATCTAGACTATACAGGGGACTCAAGTAGTTTGTTCATAAAAGAGTAAATGAGGAACCAGCAGATGGCACCATAGTTACATAACTGGACTCCCACATAGCTGGCCAGTTTGAGTCCTGGACCCAGTGGCTTAAAACTCACAGCAGGTTCATATGTGTACATGCCCAAAATTCTGAGAAGAAGGGATTGTGGTGTGGCCACATTGGATTCCTTGCTTTCTGTCTCTCTGTCTCTTTCTGTCTCTCCAGCAAGCACATATGCCCTATAGCAAATATCTCCAAGAAAAAAAAAAAAAAAGGACAAATAAATTGAATAGACAACTCTCCAAGGAAGACTTATAAGTGTCCAAGAAACACATGAAAAATATTCAAAGTCTCTTGTCATAAGGGAAATACAAAATAAAACCACAATTTAACCCCAGTTAGAATAGGCAGAATCCAAAAAATAAAGAATGGCAAGTGCTGACAAGGCTGTGGTAGAAAGGGAGCCCTCTTACACTGGTGGTGGGAATGTAAATTAGTTCATTCAAACCTCTTTGAAAAACAATATCAAGGTTTCTCAAAAGCCTACAAATAGAATTTCTATATGACCCAGTAATCTCATTCTTTGGTATTTACCTAAAGGATCAGAAAACACTCAATAGGAAAGAAGACGCTGTCACATCCATTTTTATTGTAACATTATTCATAATTGCTAAAACGTGGAACCAACCTAAGTGTCCAAAAACTGATTACTGGGTTGCAATACTGTGGCACATACATTCTATGGAATATTTCACAGCTATAAGAAACAATGAGATTCTATAATTTGACTCAAAGTGAATGAATACAGAAGATGTAATGTTGCGAAAAGTGAGCCAAACTTTGAAATATACACATTATCCCCACTCGATTTGTACTGAGTGTCTGTACTTTACGGCAGAGGTTGAGAGATAGGGAGAGGTGATGACAGAGAGGATAGGTGAATGCTAGGGATTATGTGGGGAGAATCTGTTTGCTATGTTTGCTAGAGAATGGGTGGTGGGTGGTGGGTATGAGAAAAAAATTAGGACAGTTACATCTGCTTGGAAGTGTTATTTGTCTGTAAAACTACTCTGCAGGTTACTTCATGAATGCTTTATCAAATATGAAAGTTGAAGTGCAATAGCATTCAAAGACAATAAATTATAAACTTATGTTTACAAGAGAAAAACAAAAACTTTTCTTGTATTGTCTAGAAGTAGTTCACTCTAATGTGTATCCGTTAAATTATTTCTCATCAAAAAGCACCCTGCCTAAAAGAAAGGACTTACAAGTGAGTAGAATGTTCAGCCTTTTGTGAAAATTGTAGTTTATCATTAGTTTGTATCTATAGGTTGTTAGAAATATTGCCTGTAATGTTTTGTTACATTCAACTTTATAAAATAAATACATAAATAAATACAGGACCAGCAGGTGGCATAGTGGTTACATCACTAGACTCCCATATGTCCAACTGTGGTTTGAATCCTGGACCAGGTGGTTTGAAAATCATGCTGGGTGCATGTTCATGTGTGCCAAAGATCCCAGAAGGAGAATGGAGGAGAAGGGATTGCAGCATGGCCATCCCCCTTGGGGCCTGATTTCTCAATTTCTTTCTCTTTGTCTCTGTCTTTCTGGGGAGGGCACATGCCCTACAGCAAAAACCTCTCCAAAAAATAATAATAATAATTGGTACTAGGCCTCAGTTGTCTTGAACACACCCTTCTGTACTCTTACCTTTACTCTTTCTAGAGCTTTCATAACATCTCTCTTAATGGTGCCGAATGAGAAGGAAGACATGAGAAAAAGGTGCCACTTCTTTTAAGACTATAATTTTTCTTTTTATATAAAATATTCTTATAATGCCGAAGATTACTGAAATTGGTTGAAAACAACGTTAAAAGCAGCAGTGTCCTGTAGTAACCATGAGAGGTTGACATGTGAAGCTGGATACATTATATAACTCATTTGAGCCTCAGTTAATCACTTAAAATGGACTATTAATATTGGCTTGGGGTTATAAGAAGAGAAAGAGATGAATAAAAATGTACGAATAGTGGTATATATTTACACAAATTTATGTAGCTTCTTGCTCCCAATGCCCTCTCCCCAACAAAAATTCGGAGCATACCTTCACAAATTTCAGTTCTGAAACTGTTATTTGAAAAAAGCCAAGTTAAATGAACATGCCAGTAATTTTGACTTGAAGATATTTGGAGAATTAACACTCTGAACCTGTGGGGATACTTCAGTGATCAAAGCTGTCAGGAGTTTCTGGTAGTTTTTCATTGCTGTACAGATAGAAACCCAAAATTCTGTGGAAGTGCATTCAGCTCACGGAGCTTCAACTGCCTGGGTCACCTGTTTGATTTTAGCTAAACAAGATGCTGCCATTTGTACGTATCTGCATACTGGATTTCAAATTCCAATAGAGCTGCCATCTAGAAAACCCTCATTGCTGTTGTACTGCAAAATCAAACTCTTCCTGGCTGTCACATCAAAAGAGAATGCACAAGAGAGACCTTTCCGAAAAGCTGGTAGAGACCCTGTGAAGGGTTTTCCCGACTTATCAGATTGAACATAGCTGAAGAGATTAGCTATGCACAGTCTAGGTCCGATTTGTCCAATGTATGTCTAAGTGTGAGTACTTTGATGACATGTTGGCTTAACTTCTCCAGGAAGAAAACACGCAAGCAATGTTGATTTTGCCTTTTCTTTAACGCTGACAATCACTCCAGAGCAAGAGAAAACTTTAGCAAATATTAAAAAAAAAAAAAAAAAAAACCTCTTCATAGTGCCAGCGAGCATGGGAAAATAAGAGAGAATCATGAAATTCTGGAAGATGATATGCTTACTGGGTATTTCCTGGTTATAAGGTGTTGTTTATGCTGTCCAATTGAGCCAGATAGAGGTGCCTGCAAGATGTGCCCTGAGACGTGATGATAATTACAGGGTGGCTAGAGGCCAGAACCTCAACCTCAGGTAAGAGCCAAAATTATAGAGTCAAGCACCTATTAATCAGGATTAACCTCTAAGAATGCCAGCTCTGGAATCTTCTTCACAAATAAGCATCTTCATGTACACTTTAAAAAGAAAACAAAACACTCATTTTCTCAGATGGAGTCACCTGGCCTGGTTCGCTCCGGAAAAGACGTTTTAGCCCCATCATGAAAATACATCAGTCAACACCCTAAAAGAAAAGTGGGTGGGTCTGAAAGACTCCAAAGCCTGCCTCGTGGTCTTGCTCCTGTAGCCTGTCTTTCCTTTCTCTGAGTGTCATTTTTCTAAGAAATACCTGCTTCTGTCCAGGTCAGAAGCTGTCTCCATAGACAATAGACAACTGAAGTCATCTGACACATAGTTAGGCCAAGGAGGCACTTTTATTTTAATTACCTACTTAGTTCCAGAAAAAAAAAATTTTTTAGATTCCACTAAATATAAGAATAAATTGTGTTTTACCTAACTCAAAATGTGCTTTCACCCAAATCTATTTTCTCCTTGCAGAGGGGCGGAGGTCTGGGCTGAGGCAGGAAATGTGTGAGAACCCTTCCTTGAGGCAAAGCTTAGGACGCTGTAGGAACCCTGAGATCCTGACTATCAAGAACAAATCTGGAGGAGCGCCAAAATCTAGCGCATGGGTCCACGGCACTGGTACACACCTGGACTATTTTCTTTGGTTTATAGCGTGTATATATGGCCGACTTGGAGATGCAGGCTGGGTGGTAGTTAAGCCACAGAGGATTTTGAAAGTCCTGAATACCTTTGGAATTATAATTTCAGTTTCCCTGTGTGTGACAAGTAAGCCATTAATAAGAAGACAGTTGCTTAGATAAGGTGGATCTTCTGGAAGTAAAAATCCACCCCAAAGGAAAATGGTAGACTACTCTATGGCCAATCAACAGCCTGTGGGTTATACTGTGGGCAAACTCTCTGAGCTTCCGGTTGTCCATGGACAAAGAAGCTGCTTAGAATTTACTATATAAAAGAATCATGGTGAATGAGTTCAAAGCAGATGCAGAAATTGGACAGTTATAGAGAATCTACTCCTTGTCGCTAAGTATTTAGAACACTGTACTTTTAGAAGGAAACAAACTCACAGATAATGGTAAAGACAAAAATCTTATGTATAATATGTACCTATAGCATGAAATGTAAAATATGCCTTCCAGGGGCAGGCAGGTGGTATGGTGGTTAAGGCACTGGACTCCCACATGGCCTACTGTGGTTCGAGTCCTATACCCAGTAGCTTGCTTTCTCACTAACCCCCGCCACAGTCAAATTAAAATAATAACAGTAATAATGAATAAACTTAAATTAATAATTCTTTAAAAAGCTTTCTAATCACAAAAGAGTGTGTATAAATACAAAAATACATAAGAATCCACTTGATCAAAGTTACTCAACCAAGGTATTTTCTGACCTAACTTATATAAAATATATTTTATGGACACCTGACTTTTATTTTAATCTTTCATCCAAAGTATAAATGGATTTTTATTGAGCTCCATGTCTTAAAATTATAACTCTTCATTTTGATCAGACTTTGTAGTATACATAAATTAGCAAACATACACAGCATCTTGCTGTTAAAAACAAGTTGTTTTAATGAAAACATAACCTGAAAATCAAGCAGTATTTTTTGGAAGAAAAAGACATTGGTTGAAACAGCAGTGTCTTACTGACATTAAAAACAGTTGACATAACTCTGCAAGGATGCTGAAATTTAACTTTTGTGTGTTTTTATTATACCCAGAGTATCAAAGGTAACAGAATTTATTCATAGAATGGCAGTCATTGAATTCAGTTTTCTGGTACAATTTTCTTCCCATATAAACTCATAAAAAATGTGATGGGTGAACCATTAGGAATGCTTAGAACAGCCCCTGATGTATGCCTGCACAGAAAGGACAGATAGATTGCAAAATGTTTATGCCTTTTACATTTTTTACAGTATTAATAAGGAAACACCATGATTACCAATCAGAAAAGACTCCAGAGTGCTGCTTGTAAAGTGCACCATTATAAAGATTTATATCTGTATCTGGGGAGTAATATGGAGCATTGATATTTTAAGGAGCTCAGTTCAAAAATCTCTTTATTCAATGAAAGCCTAGGAGAGTGAAATGTCTTTTTTCCCTGTGGCAGAAGTATGCATATTATGGTTAGTTTATTATCTATATGGTAGGAAGAAATAGACTTGGTTGCCCAAATATTCACCAAACTCTTGAATATGGGTTATAACGTAGCTATGCAAATTTTCAGGAAACTTGTCCTTCATGACTGGAGGTAAAATGGGTGTGGCATTATCTGTTCAATGCCAAATCCTGCGTTCATTATCTCCCGACCTAGGCTCCATTCCATGTCAGGAGTGTGCGGTGTGTTAGCCACACCCAGCAGCTCCCAACCCGGCCAGTGCAAATCTTTCATCTCTGGGAGTACTTTCAGCCATTCTGAGACATCTAATAAATCCTTACAAGAAGGGCTTTATGCTATTCCAAGGTGCATCTACTATCACCTAATAGTTGGTACTTTAAAGAAAATGCCTAGTAGTGAGGACACATTTTCTAGTTTATAGCTGTAACTTATACTCATTTTCCAAGTTTCCCAAGCAATACCTATGCAGAGTTTTACAATCAGTTCCACTACCTCTCAATCCAATACGAAAACCTAATACAGCGGTATTAACCTACCTTCAACCAGAACCTGCCTAACATAATCTGTGAGAGTCATGACACATTCTGCTGCAAATATCATTAGTTAGTTTTATTTGTCTCACTCTTTACAAAGTTCAGAAGTTAGAAAGTCAAGGTTGATGCAGCAAATCAAGGAGGACATTAGGACTCAGGCTTCTTTCATCTCCCGGCTCCACTGTTCTTAACACGGGGCGTTCTTTCAGTCCATGGAAAGATGGCTGCTGCACACACCAAGCACCATATGGGGTCAAGCAGGTAACAAGCAATGGGGAGCAAGATGCCTTCTCTGCTCTCTGTGTTGTCTTTTATATGGTAGGGAGAGCTCTATGGCCACCCATAGCTGCAGGGAAGTCTGAGAAACTGAATTTGTTTGAGGTTTTCATTGTTATTGTTTGCTTTTGTTTTTAATTTGTCAAAGGATTCATGTGCTCACCAGAGAGAGAGAGAGAGACTGTGGGGGGCTGGAGGGAGAAAGCACCCTCTTAGGACATAGTCACATCACAGTCGCTTCTCCTCCAAGTCTCCCTCCTGTGGGGATCTGGGGAACAAATGCACATGCAACTGGTGTATTTTTTAAGCTGCTGGATCCAGGATTCAAACCACACAACTGGGCATGTAGGAGCTGGTTCCCTTACCCATTAGACCACAGGGCCAGCCTTCTCTTGTTTTTATAACTGGACATATAACATGTAAAATAAAATCAGGATTCTGTTAGGGGGGGAAAAGGCTAGAAACAATATTAGGTAAAGAATTAGCCATGTTAGCCACAAAATTCACTTTTTAAACCTTCAGGAGATGTTTTGTTTTCGTCTAGCCCTGCGCTCTGCATGACTGTAGCCATATGTGGCTATGTTAGTGAATTAAATTTAAACCAAACTAAAATGTTAGTGCTCCATCATACTAGCCACAGTCAAGTGCGTTAGTGGCTACCATATTGGACAGTCAGTCTAAAGCCTTCTTTCCAGGAAATGGATGCCTAGTCTCTTAAATCCTACATATTTCAGCTTAAGGCTTGTTTCTTTGCCTTTGTCTCCAATGGAAAAATAAGCAGTAAGTCATTGTCCTTTACATAAAAACACTTTATGATAATTGCACCACTACTAGATCAACCCTTGTCTTAGTTGAGGTTCTGCCAAAAGCTGAGGCAAAGAAAACACTTGAATGTAAATAATTTACATGGTAAGTGTCCTAGCACACGTGCACACACACACACAAAGGAGTGAATGGGGAAAGTGAAAGTAGCAGGTCAGTTACTGAGGTCACTGCTACAGACAGTGAGGGCGCAACTCCATTAGACCTCAGAGAAACAAAAGAGCCTCCCAGAATCATCTGCCCAAATACAGAAGGCTAGAGCATTTGTGCACCACTGGCTGAGGGTAGCCTTGGTGTATTAACGCCCCTCCCTTTCCTCTGTCTCTACGTACTGGCCGAATGAGTTCCTTGGCTTTGGGGAAATCTATCAGCGCGAAGTAGGGAATCAAAGGAAAAAAAAAAAAAAGAAGAAGAAGTAAAATATATAAGAAACAAGAAATGGAAAATTATTTGTTGATGATAACGTATATGGTAATATCCTTGATTAAGCCAATATACAGTATATTCTGGATGGGAAATCTCATCTTGTATGCTGTGATGATGTACAGTGAATGAATGTAAAATAAATCAATTTAAAATTTTTTTAAAAAAAGAAACTAGGTGGAGCTTACAGGGGCTCCACTGTCAGGGTACACAGCACTAATCCTTAAAGCTACAGCTGATACCAGGGAAGGCTCTAGGAGATGAGACATGGCAATCTGAGATCTTCTGCTGCACCCTGTCTACCCTCTTTGTCAACACCTAGTTTTGAGCTTATTTGTCTTTGTAAAGGATGTCAGTTATTCTTGATCACAGTCAGTTAAGGAGTCAAAAGTTCACCAATAGACATGCCGGCGTTGTTAGCTATGGTTACTCTTTGTACTCGTTCTCTTTATACACCATAAATAAGATTAAGAGCTTAAGTCATTAGTTAAAGTAATAGCCACTGAATTGGTATTCCTTACAAAATAAGTTTTATAGCAGTAAATTTGGGGAATTAGATAAGCTTTTGCTGTAGGAACAACAAATGTCTTCTCAGATCTAACCATTAGCCGTGATGCTGCTTTAAAGCAGACAGGCAGAGCTAGACTAGACTGAGCTGAAGGATTCTAGCATGGATCCTTTCTAAAATTTCATCCCACCCACCCATCTGCCTCAGCTCAAAAGTCTACCATTACCGAATAACTCTCTGATGTTAGGGCTTTGCATCCCCAGAATGCTCTGTTAAAACCAGCTACTCCCAGAGAAGGTGCCCACTAAGCCCATGTCTGCCACCATTGATTGGAATTGGTCTGACATACAACTTTATACTATAAAAGCTGGGAGAGGGCACTTGTGTTAAGGAACTCGATCATGAAAAATGGCAGAGGGCAAAGAACTGCTTGAGAGAAAGGGGCCCCTACCTTCATGTCCCTACATTCCCACTTCTATCTAGAGACAGGAGCACTGATAAAAGACAAAGGTTCATTATTTGCTTTGAGTCAAGAATGGCCTTGGATAAAATGGGCTCATTTATTCCTTATATATTTACCGAGCATCTACTAAGTGCTAGGCTCAGTGCTAAACTCCAGATATACAATGATCATGAAAACAGACATGGTCCACATCTCATGGAGACTATGGTCCTGATTGGGAAGACTTTCGAATATCAAGTAAATAAATAAATAGAACCTTTAATAAGTGCCACATAAGAAAATAACAGAGACTTGTTTCTTCTATTTCCTGAGGAAATGTCACTTTTAAACAGAGCCCCTAATAGTGAGAGAGGAAGAAGAAAGAACACTTCAGGACAAGGGGGCTTTTCCAAAGATCCAGTGGATCTAGGAAGAAATCATGGTACCACTGGTACAGTGGGCAGGAGGAGCATGGAGAAAAAGAGTGACTAAGACAAGTCATGCCTCACTAAGCATCCATTCCTCTTACTTTACAAGTCTTAAACAAATACCGCATGCCCAGTTGTTCACTAGTACGTCAGTAATTCTCAGGAAACTCTTCTCAACAATAGCTACACTAGCATTGCATGACTCACGTCCTGTGTGATTCATAAAGAACTTTCACCCTGGCATTTATTTATTGTCTCTCATTGAGAATCAAAATAATATCATTTAAGAGCAATACTAGGTGGACCAGCAGGTGGCATAGCAGTTACTTTGCTGGACTTCCACTTAGTCAACTGTGGTTCAAGTCCTGGACCTGGCAGCTTAAAACGCACTCACGTGTGTGCTCTAAATCCCAAGAGGAAAATGGGGAAGGGATTGTGGCAAGGCCAACCCCCCTAGGGGATGATGTCTCGCTTTCTGTATCTCTCACTCTCTGTCTTTCTGGTGAGTGCACACACCCTATTGCAAAAATTTCTCCACACACACACAAAACACACACAAAAAAGTAATGCTAGGAACTTTGAGTGGATTATCTGAGTTACTAGTAATTTTCAATACAACACTTAATAGCAAAAAATCATGACACCCCATTTTACCGATGAGGAAAAGAAGGCTGAAGTGGACAAACAGTTGATCTCAAGGTCACACGGCTAATAACTTAGGTATATCTGATTCTGAAATCCATGCTCTAAACCAGAAGTTGGCGAATTGCAGCTCATGGGACAAATACCGCCCACCACCTGTTCTGTAGAGTTTCTTGGAGCACAACCAAGCCCATTCTTTTAATACTGTCTACAGCTGCTTTCCCATTACTAACACAGAGGTGAGTCGTTACAGAGAAGGCCTCATGGCCCTCAAAGCCTGAAATATTTCCTATCTAGCCATTCACAGACCAAGCTTGCTGAGCCCTGTCCTAGACAGGACAGGAACTTTTATGCAGAGACTCTGGAAATCCCTTAAAGCTAAATCCCCTGAAAATTCAAGGGTCTACATTTACTTGTGTACTTTTCTAAATAAAAGTCTATATCTTATATCAGACTCTCAAAATAATTTATGACTTAAAAATTTTTTCAAGAGCTTAACTGAACCAGAAGACATCTTAGAATAGTAATCTTTAGAATACATGGGGACCCCACACCAACAGCGCAAGCATCACCTGGGAACGTGTTAGAAATGCAAATTTCTACTAAATTAGAAATCCTAAGGATGGGCCCAGCAATCTGTTTTAACACGCCCCCCAGATGGTCCTGAAGCTTGCTCAAGTTTGAGAACCTTTCTAACCTTAAAAAGTCAAAATTCACAAAATCAAAGTCAAAATGTTGAATGCGAGCACATCAGAACTCTTTGTTTTAACAGACTTCATTTCATGGGGAAGGGGCTTATCTAAACAGATACTTGACGTTGTCATCTTACCCATTGCCCATGACTACCAATTGTGGCTTTTAAAACCGAATGTCTAAGTTCATCTGAGATTTGAAATTAAAGGGCATTTTACATTTGGCTTTCTTGCCTTTCAACACTGGACTCTCATCTAAGCTGTTCAGACTGATTGTTAATGGTCGACAAGGGTAGACCCCTCTGCAGACGCCACACTGTGAAAAACATACCAGAGACCACCATCTGGCCCATTCCTTTTTAGTGACACAAGTGACAAAATGGTCAAACATAAAAATTCACTGCCTCAGAACTAGAATTTTCCTCCAACAAACTAGCTATCATGCGTCTGCCTATCCCTGCCGCTGCCTTCAAACACATTTCTGTCCAGACCTCGGATGGCTTCCCTGCCCAGCCCCTCAAACCATTCCTCGTGCTTCTCTCTCCACCATTTGTTCATTCCGGAACCATTTCTTTCTGGCATGGATGTCAAATGGTTACTTTAGAGATGAAAGTGAGATTATTGTTGTTGCTTTTAAGATTATAGTTTTAAACGAAAACATGATGACATGGTTATTTGGAAGATCGTTCACATTTTTTTCTTTTCTATTATTTTCTTTTAAGTCTTTGGACTGACTGGTTAGAGTGGCTTTCTCTTCTATGTACTCAAGCCATCTGGGGGGAGCCTTGTGCTTGGTTCGGATGAACTCATCCAGAGAGATATGTACCTACAGATGAATGCAAAGCTCACCAGCTGCCCAGTTCAACCATAACTTCACAGCATTGTCTTCCAGCTCAGAGCCCCATGCAGGGTTTTTCATTGTCTACACCACTCCTGCAGCGATTCCAGAAGTTTCTCATAAACCTATCCTACACCTGCATAATTTAATAATTATTATATCAATATTTAATTACCCTCCACCTGCATAATTTAAATCAATTTTTTTTGCTTGTTTTCTCCATTTGGAGCTCAGGGTGTTTGAAGCAGGTGTGCTGATGTTAAATGTGGCATTTTCTGGAAGATTCCCTCTATAGCATTAACGAGACCTCACTGCCTGGAAGCAGAAAGGAAGCATTGTGTTATGGTAATTAGTGCAGGTAACCCTGGTCTGGTAAGGACCCTTTCGGTGATTAAGCAGGGTTTGGTCCGTACTTGCCCACAACCAGCTGAGGAAGGTAAACTGCTCTAACTAATTGGTTTTTCTCTTCAATAGCTTCCTGTATTTTATGTTTACTCACTACTTCAGCACTGTTTTCTTCAGAAATCCACTGAAACCAGTATTTTTGAAGAACCTCTACTGCAACCAAATTCCTTATTATTAGAAGAATAAAAACAAGAGCAGATAATAATAGCAAACACTAAGAAGCACTACTTTTCAATTGTTTATAGATTAACTCATGTGATCTTCAGAACCATGTGAGAATCTGAGCATCACCCCAATTTTACAGGTAAGTAAACTATGTCTAGAGAGATTAAGCAACTTGACTAAGATTGTATGACTAGTAAACAGGTGGGCTGGGATTTGAACCTGAGAGACTGGGCCTAGATTTTTTTGTTTTTAAGCACTTGGTTCTCCTGCCTCCTAAAAGACTCCTCTTGTCTTCTTTGAATGTCTGTTCTATAGCACAGTAGGGTTACCATAGTTAGCAATATTATTGTATGTTTCAGAATAGCTAAAACAGAGGATTTTTGATGTTTTTAACACAAAGAAATGATCAATGTTTGAGGTGATGGATGTGCCTATTACCTGATTTGATCATTACACACTGCACACATATATCCAACAAACTGTATCCTATAAATATGTATGATTATTATGTGTAAATTAAAAATTTAAAAATAAATGTGTATTAAATTAGAGGGGAAAAAAATCTGTTCTTTAGCTATAAGCAACATCTTCCTCCCAACCATGAACCTTCTGGAGCCGAGGTGATTATTCAGTGCGGTATTTCTTGGTCCATTTTCCAGGACTACTGAGTAAGAGTCTCCATGGTAGGGCCCAAGGAATCTGCACGACGAACAAGTTTCATGGTGATCTGGCACCCATCAAACCATTAGATCCACCCATCGGTCAAAACTCAAAACCTTCTGAGCTTTGCCTGTCACCACCTGGCTCCGTAACACCTCTGCATGTCTTCAGTGTCTACAACTTCCTCTGTCTGAAACCTTTCTTCTGGAAAAGTTAACGCCCACAGCTTGGGAGCTCTAATTGCAATATAATTGTAAGTTTGCCCCCAAATTCTCCACCCCTGCCTTACCAAGTCACAGCACTAAGAATGTCATGACTAAAGATCTCAGAGGCTTTTTGAAGGGTGTTCCTGGGAGGACCCTAGTGCTATTGTGAGCTGATCCCAGTGGTTTATTTAGAGTCACAAGCTTTAGAAGTGGGAGAGTAGAGAAGGGCGGTAGGGGCCAAAGAGAGAGCAGTGATGGATGACAAGTACAAACAGAGCCCCTCCACCCCGACTGGCATGGCTGGCCTGGATCCCTGCACTAACCCTCTTGAGCAGCAACAGCTCTACATTTCTGGGAGTCACCAATTCTAGGAAAGAAGTTCTGTGCTTGTAACAAGAAAGTCAAAAAAGATGAACTTTTTCAAAAAATAAAAATTAGAATGAAATATGACTTATCCTTTTTTGAAGGCTCACCTCTAAGATCTGAAGGGCCTGTGAGAAGAGTACAAGTGAAGATGCATGACCAAAAGTTCAAATATTTAAAAGTCTAGTAAATTAACCATTAAATCAAATATATTTTATTTTCTCATCTTCACAAATATAGCTACATAATAACCTAGAAGGCCACCCTTGACATTAGAATTCTCCAGATTCTCAGAGCTCTATGCTGGAGAAAGCTGGGGAAAATAAGGCATCTGGGTTTTGAACCATGGCTCATCTCTTTCTTCTCCTGCATTCACCTCAACTGTGGTGGAGCAGCATGCATGGATGTGGGCATGCAAGTCTGCAGATCCAAGTTCTGTCCATGCTTCAAGTAAATATCTGTCCCATGACCACCCTTCAGGTCTAAGAGTCAGGTCGAACACATCAGTGAAATGGGTCACCTTTGAGAATAAAATCCCAGAGAGAAAGCCTATCAGATCCTGGAGATGAATGTGGACTACTCAGGGATCTATGCATAGAAAAATCCAATAATCCTCTTGGATTATTACAAAGAGTAGTCCAAAAGGGGGGGCATGGATTGTACGTGAGTAGGCACCACCCTCTTGGCCCTGTAGACCCTGTGCTCTGTTGTGAGGCGTAACGTTCAAGGAGGTTAAGCAGGGTACTCTAAAGAAGTGCTACTCAAAGAACAGTCCACAGAGCAGCAGTATCAGCACCATATGGGGGGCTGTTATAAAAGTATGAACTTGGACCCCACAACAAACTGGGGGAGTCAGAGACTCTGGGTGGAGCCCATGAATCTGAGTTCTAACAAACTTTCCTTAAGTTTTATATGTGCTAGAGTTTGAGACTCATGGTGTGGACAAGTATGTGGCCCAATGCCCACAGTACCCCACTCCCACCCCACCATGCCCAAGTCTAAGGATAATACTGCTTATATGTATTTTTGTTGTTGTCTTCTCTTTGGGCTCATGTCACAGGTTCCATGCATATCTTTTTCAGTGACCTTTATCCCACTGAAATATTATCTGAGGCTCATGTCACATGTTGCTTTTACTCTTAACCTCTACTTCCAGCTGCCCTTCCCTGACAGCCTCTAGCGTATGTATCCATCTCTGTTGTTCAGTGTCCTAGTGATTCATGTAGTTATTTTGCTTCCCCTTTAGATTATATGGAACTGCCTTCATCTTCAGATGCCTATTCCAAGGCCTTGTGGATACTACAGACTCTGTAAACACATATTGATTGGAATCACAGATATCTGGGAAGAGAGAAAGAAAGGAAAAAAAGTGGGTTGTGCTTGTTTTAATCAGAATCCTCGGTGCTTCCTTCTCACTGTCCCTGCTTATCCCAAAAGGGTAGCTTCCTATTTGGGTTGTGCCATTCTCGAGACATGAACCCTTCACCAAGTTACCAGCCCTTCCTGAACCTGCTCCCCCACTGTATAAAAAGTAATATGTGGTAAGTCTGAACTTCAATGATGTTTTTGAAAGCATTACCTACATAATGATGCTTCAAGAAGGCATAATGGTTATGTAATGGTCGACCACAGTTTGAGTCCTGGACCCAGAGACTTGAAATTCATGCTGGGCCTAAAATCCTGAGAGGAGAATGGAGGAGAAGAGATTGCAGCATAGCCATCCTCCCAAGAGCTGATTTCTCATTTTCTGTCTCTCTGTCTCTCTGGCAAGCACATGCACCCTATAGCAAAAATCTCTCTTAAAAAAAAAAAAAGAAAAAGGAGGAGGAGGCTAGCTTGCTTCCTTAAGACCAAGAACTGAATTGCATAGAAAGGACAGACGACACACACAGTTTGGCAGTTTAAGGCATCACAGATTTACTTAAGTTTCTTAAAGGTACAAAAGTTCTAGATATTATATGTCAGTGAGGGTCAGGTTCAGGAGCAGATTTAGATTTCAAAAGACCTAAAGCTTATACAGTTGGGGGAAAGGGAGCTCGTCAAGGAAAATCTCACTTTTGCACATGTTACAAAAAGATATATTAATGTGGGGCCGGTAGGTTGCATGACGGTTAAGGTGTTGGCTCCCACACAGGCAGCTGCGGTTCAAGTCCCAGACCTGGCAGCTTGAAAATCACACCTGGTACATGTGCATACATGCCCAAAATTCCAAAAAGGAAAATAGAAGAGAAGGGATTGGGGCATGGCCATCCTCTCCAGGGAAGTGATTTCTCCCTGTCCCTCTCTCTGTCTCTATTCTGTGAGTGAACATGCCTTTAGCAAAAACTTAAAAAAAATAAAAAGATATGATAATATGAACCCATTGTTAGGGCCCTCCTGAACTTGGATGAGGCCTATACAAATGAGAGGCCTAAAACTTCAGCTTTGTAACTTTCTGAGAAACTTATCTCTGGCCAGGTCTCAAGGCAATGTTGGGGTATCTGAAGCAGATAAATACAGCTTGATGTTATGATTTGACACCAGTGAATAAAGTTCAAAGTAGTCCACATTCTTTTTTATCTTCTCTTTGGTGTTGCTTAAATAGAGCTTTCCCTTTTCATTGGTCTAGAAAAGTCTCTCATCAGAAGAATTCTTGTTCCCGTACCTATCTCCGGTCAGATCGCATCACTACACTCACTCATCACCTTCCTAAATCTTCAGGGGCAGCACCTTTTCTTGGCCACATCACGCTCAACGTGCCTCTTATGGTTCTGCTCAAACTTGTCGCCATGCCTGTGGTTAGAAAAATGGCCGAAAGCCAAGAACCCCATGTTTTGTCCCCAGCGAACCAAGAAGTCATTAGACCCCTAGAGCCAATTTCCAGGGCCTCAGGGTCTTGATGTCTCGCTCTCTCAAATGGGGTGACTTACTGGGCATCTCCCTAATCCAATCCCAGAAATCCTATGAGCTGATGGGAGACCAGAGAGGAATGAGATCACCCTTTTGAAAGATTTGGCACTCTTGAGTGGAAATGTACTGTTTAATTATGAGAAAAATGTATTCTCAATGCTAGGAGTTCCCTTTAAAATAAATAAGTAAAAGATTCTGGAGGTAAAGTTAGCTGAAGCTTGCGTATGGCACTCAGCACCCATGGCATGGGAAATGTTTATCTAAAGAGAACACGTTCAAGTGTGGTTAGAACAAGGGAAGGAATGAAAGGAAAGTGAGATCCTTATCAGGTTTACTGACACTTAAAGTGAAAGAGAGAGAGAAAGGAAAGAGCCCATTCTAATAAGAGAAAATAGAGAAAGCAAGGGGAAAAATTTAAAGTTCAACAGCACATTCAGAAATGTGCCACCCCACCCCAGCCCTGCCCGGCTTCTATCAGCGCAAGCTGGGATTATGGTAGCCTCTGAATCTCATGGTGTGAAGACACTGAGCCCCAGGAATGCAGGTCCACTCATGAGACACCAGAGCCAGTTTCGGCAGAGGTGGGATTTGAGCCCACCCTCTGGACTCACCCTAAAAAGGTCTCCCTACTCCACTGCCCTGACTATTTATAACAAATCAGTCTCAGAGAACAATCTGACAATATGATATTTTGTTGTTGTTAATTTCAAGCTTATGTTATGCTGGTGTGAGACTTCATGGGTGAGACCTATCACATCAACCTTCAGTCACATTGATTTGTAATTAACAGTATTCCTCATGCAGAAGAGAACTACTAGAATTCCTCAAAATGAATGCTAGTACTTCATTAATCTGCACAGCTTTCTGCTGTAGGTAAACTATCCTTGTCCTCTGGGAGTTTATAATCTTATTTGAGGAAACAGAAGCTAGATACATCAAGAATTGACAAATAATACAGACAAGGTTAAGATTCAATCTTGTGGGTCCAGGGAGTCACTGGGAGAGTTTGAGAGAAAAGTCATCCTAGAGGCTGGAGGAGATGGGGCTTAAGCTTGACTTGAAAAACTAGTGAATTCAGAGAGGGGCATGAGAATGCCTGGTCACCCTACGGAACTATGGGGGCAACGTCCTGGAGATAGGAATTGTAGGCTATGGGACAATGAGTTGACAGTCTGGCTAGATTAGAAACTTTGTGTACAGAAAACAGGCTGCAAGAATGAAAAGCCCAGGACCAGACTGGAAAAGGCAAAGTTAAATTGAACAAAGGGAACAGAGACTTCATTCTAGAGGTAAAGGGTCATTAAAGTTTTGATAGCAGCATGATGAAAATGTTGGAAGCAACCTGTCCATTAATGTTCCGTAAAGACTCTAGGATAAAAGACTAGACAGTAGAAAATAAGAAATCAGGCCAGCCCTGTGGCCTAGTAATTAAGAGAGCTAGATCCCACATGGTAGATGACAGTCTGAATTCTGGCCCTGGTGGCTTGGAAAACTTGACAGGAGAGTGTGCAACGTGTTCCCCAAATGCCAACGGAGTGGAGAAACGAGGGAGGAGGCTGCAGCGAGACCATGCCCGACCGAGGGATGCCTTCTCCCTCCCATCTTTCTCTCTCACTCTTCCCCTGGTGAACACATGCATCCTCTGGCCATAAAAATAAAAAATAAATAAATAAAAATTGTTTAAAAAGAGAGATAGAGGAAGAAGAGGAGGAAAGAAAGAAAGCAGGAAAAACAAGCAAGCAAGCTTTTCAGGGTGGGGTGACCTTGAAGAGGTACAACATGCAGGTGCCCTAACTCTCATTGGTATCATATTTATGCAGGACTTTTCTTGAGAGATACGGAAGAAGGGAACTTCAACCATAGCCCAAACCTGGAAATAGTGGCATTCTCATCAATCAACAGTCATAGTCATAGCATAAAAAGTTCAGCGATGACCAGTTTGAAGGTCTGTCCTCTCCACAGTTCCCTAGGGCACAGCTAAAATTGTCACAACAGTCATGAACAGTGGAAGGGAGGGGAGACGAGGGTCAGAATTAGCACCTTTCAAAATCTGACCCAGACTGCAGCCCCCATGTGCCCCCAAACGCCCCCAACACTAACTGTTGGCTCCAGGCAGAGTCAAGAGGAAATCCACAGCCACAACTGGCGTTTGTTCGGGCCTGGCTGGCACTTCACCAGGCCTGGCCATAGTCCTTGCACAACCACAACTGTCAGTTGGAAAGAGGAGGAAGCACACCTGGGGGCTTTGACCTTAAAATAAGATCTACAAACCCTTGGAAAAAAAAAAAAAAAACAACTCTGTGCAAGCTGCCTCTTATTACATTTTTATTATTCTTGGCTTTGGACTTCCATACTTTGGCAGCTAATAAAACAAATACATGAGTGGAATGTTTTAAGGGAAGGTTTCATCTTTGTTGTATGTAGTGTGTGGTGTGTGTGCATGCACATGTATGTGTGTACACAAGTGTTAAGGTGCCCAAGTAGAAAAATTTAAGAACATGCCAATTAGTTCTTAGTGCAGGGGAAAATATTGCTTGAATTCAGTTTACTTTTCAAATAAGCCAAGACATTGCTTTATTTTCTTTCTCTAAAATGTTGGTCTTTCAGCCCACCAAACTTTTGCTTATATATGTGCCTCTCTCTGCTAAGTATGAGTTCTCTTGCTCCCTCTCTATGGAAATCCTCTTTATCTTTAAAATTCTTTCTCTGTCCATCAGCTGCCTCCTCCAAACCTTCCCCAGAGTATGTCAGTCACATGGCATGCTTCAATAGGACTGCCAAATCCATGACACATCCATGACAAATCCATGACAGATCCATGACATTCCTAAGTTCCTATTGCATGTCTGATACTTTGCCAGACCTTAGAAAGACCAGGTTCCTGCCCTCATCATTATTACATTATTTATGCATTATATATGTAGTATATATTATTTATTATGTATTTATTGAGCATTTAATATGTGCTGACTTTACCATTATTTCCATTTTATGACTGAGGAAACTAAGGCTCGCATTCTTTGGGTCTTGATTCAGATATACCCTCCTCACACAGACCAGGCTGTCTAAAGTCGCCTTCCTCTGCACCCACCTGACTCTCCTAGCTCCCGCCCATACCTTTCTTTTTTTGTTTTTCTTTTTTATGGAGAGGTTTTTGCTATAGGGCGTGTCCGCTCGCCAGACAGACAGAGAGAGACAGAGAGACAAAAAGCAAGAAATCACCCCCCAGGGGGGATGGCCACACCACAATCCCTTCTCCTCCATTCTCCTCTCAGGATCTTGGGCATGCACGCACACACACCTGGCATGAGTTTAAGCCACCGGGTCTTGGACTCAAACCGCGGTCAACTACGTGGGAGTCCAGCGACATAGCCATTACGCTAACTGCTGGTCCCCCTGATACGTGGGAGTCCAGCGACATAGCCATTACACTAACTGTTGGTCCCTCCCGCCCATACCTTTCTTTAACTTCACTGCTCCAAGTGTGATCCAGGGAGCAACAGCAGCAACGGGGAGCAAATAGAAATGCAGATCAGTCCAGTCGTGGTGGTACAGTCAGTAGCACACTGGATTGCAGTGCTGGGAGCCAGCCGGCCACAGGTTCAGATCCCTGGGTAGCCTGAAAACACGCCAGATGCCACGTGGGCATCAAGACGCTGGCAAGCTGGAGGGCAGGAGAAAGGAACTAAGACATGACTGACTATACCCTGTCAAAGGCTTTCTCTAGTGTGTACATGTGCATGCTCTTGGAAAATAAATAAATACATAAACACGCATGTGCGTGTGTATACACAGAAAGAGAGAGAGAGTTACCATGCCAAATATTGGTTGAACGGATAAACAAATGACTGGTTTCTCCCACGTTCTCACAGCTAATAGTCAGTGGCTGGAAATCACTACCGAGGACTCCAGAACGCACTGGGTGGCTTCCTGTGTACTCAATACCCCATCTTCTGGCAGTGCTGGCGGCTGATAGCCGCCCCCAAGCCCTTCCCTGGGAGTGTCTGCAGCAGCCTTCCCCATAGTCACGCACTTTCCCAGGGAACTCTGCCTCCGCAGACTGGCAGGTGGTGACACACAGGAACTCTCCCGTCTACCCTCCATCAGAGACCATTCTGAGGGGCCACCACAACTCCAGAGCTCCCCATGAGATCAGCTGAGGCCTTCGCGCTACTGCAGTGCAGCCCAAGTCCTTATCCCCCACCCCCCCATCCTGTCTCCCTTCCCCACAGGAATCTACCACACGAGCACCACCCCGACAATGTTCCACACCCAACTCCCCAACTCGGGTTGTGTCTCCCAGGAAACCCAACCATGAGAGGAGCAGCTACAGGGCAGGGGTAGGGTCCTATCAATGTTGGGTCCCTCAGGAGATGTTCAGGAGCTCCTGCCAAGCTCTGGGTCATTTCAGATTTTATGAAGGCTGATATTCCCCTCTGAAGCTCTGTGGCATCCTGCCCCCCGATAACCGAGCCTCTATCCAAGCAATGAATGCAACTAAGTTGGTGAGGTCGAAGGAGGAGTTTAGGGAGGTTCAGAGAAAGTGCAGCTCATTTAATGGAGGGGATAAGAGACATTTTAAACTGTGCACTGCCTTCAGTGTAGGGTGTTAAAGTCAGGCTGCAGCGGGACTGAAAACGCACCAACCTCGTCATCTACGTGAGAAATGCCGCACAGCTAAGGTACCAGGTAGAAATCAGCACTCGCATTCCAGCTATAAAGCGTACAACACCCTTCATGTAACCTCTGCTTTGGAAAGTGGGCAAATTGGCCTCCAACAATATTCAAGTGGATTTTCAGTGACTGAAGTATTTAAAGCACCAACAAATTGATCCCGTTCAATAGCCCTGAAGGCAGGGTCCAAAGAGGAAGGAAACAGCTGAGAAGAAGACTAATCTCCAGCAGCGGTCCAGTTTCCACCATCTGTCAACGAATGTGTTCTCTCATGAATCTTTCAAACATACAAGGCTTCCAGTTACTCCTACCTAAAAGGACTGAAATGTGGGGGGAAATATATGAAACCACAGTCCTTGAGGCCCTGCCCATCAGGCAACCCAGGACTGTGATCTGCAAGGCACAGAACAAATGAGGAGCCATGTTATTGTCCCACTTCACCAGCAGGAGGGGGACTCCAGGCAGAGTTTAGGGTTTTCCTTGGATTGAGAGCAGAGATCTGAGGAAGCCCGGGTGGCCAGAAGTCACAAGACAGATGCCCTGAGAGAAGATTTCTACACCAGAGAACCCTGAGATCTGCAGAGTCCCCCTCACGTACTCTGCCAAGCACTAACTGGTACCTACGTACCCAGAGATGAAAGAGAGCCCAAAGTTTCCATTAACCCTGCGAGAAACACGGTTCTGGTTCCATCCAACAAAGCTTAAAGTCAGACTAGAAGAATAAAACTAACTCCATTCAACTTAACCACATCTCTGAACAAAGCTTGAAGACAGAGAAATCAAAAATATACATCACACAGTAAGGTCACACTCACAGTAGCCGGCAACGAATTAAAAATTACCAGGAACACAAAGAAGAAGAAAAGGCAGCCCATCTTGGTCAACTGAAACAGACACAGATGATAGAACTAATAAACATGAACATTAAAATAGACAGTCTTTCATTTAATTTTATTTTGAGAGATTTTTGCTATAGGGCGTACATATGTGCTCACTGGAGAGAGAGACAAAAAATGAGATATCACCCCCAGGGGGGATGGCCATGCCTCAGTCTCTTCTCCTCCATTCCCTTTTCGGAATCTTGGGTGGGCACACACATGCACCCAGTGTGAGTTTTAAGCCACCGGGTCTAGAACTCGAACTGCAGTCAACCATGTGGGAGTCTAGCGACCTAACCATTATGCCAAATGCTGGTCCCTAAAATAGTTCAGCTGCTTTCTGTTTGTCCAACAAGCTCAAGGAACAATCGAACATGTTAAGCAGAGACATGGGAGAGATTTCTTTTAAAATCCAATTCCTAGAAATGAAGCCTGATGAACTAAGGCATGAAGGCAAAGACCCCACCAGTTTCTGTGCTCTCTCCCCAGAGAAGTGGAAAGCTCTCTTTCAGGCCCTGTCTCTGCGGAGAGACCAAGGAGGCTGCCATTCTGACACTGGTCGTTCAGCACAGAGGGTCCTCTGCTTCCGGGCAAGTTCGAAACTCTAGACAGTCTGATGCGAGACCAACGGTTACAAAGTGGCAGCAGTTCTGTTCCTAGCAGGCAGCCTGTGGCAAGCAGAGTGAGGATGGCAGGTCAGGGGACGTGAGTTCTGGTCCTCTCCGCCCACACCCAGCAGCTGTGTGACTTCGGGCAGGATAGTGAGCCTCTCCGAACGCCAGTTTCCTCCTGTGCAATAGAAGAGTGATCTGCTCACTTCGTAAGACGGCTGTGACCATTCAATGGCATTACATTTAAAAAAAGGAAAAATGCATCTGAAAGATTTTTGTAAAATCTAAATGTTTATAATTATTTTTCATATCACAAAGCCCAGAAGATAAGGGCCAGCATCTGTGAGTATGTAACACGTTCTTTCTTACTTCCAGCCCCATCCTCAGTAATCTCTCAATCTTCTTCCTTTTTTTTCTCTAAGTAGTTTTGCCATAGGGCACATGCGCTTGCTGGAGACAAACAGGGAGACAGTGAGAGGGAAAGTGAGAAATGACCCCCTGGGGGGGGCGGCTAACCCACAGTCCCTTCTCCTCCATTCTCCTCTTGGGATTTTGGGCTCACATGTGTACACACCCAGCATGATTTTCAAGCCATCAGGTCTGGGACTCGAACCGCTGTTGGTGATGCGAGACTCCAACACCGTAACCACTATACCACCTGCTGGCCCCTCATCTTTATTTTTTTAAGTTTATTTATTTATTCTATGGTGAGAGAGACAGAGATACAGCACTCCCACACGTAGGATCTTAACACTGGAATCCACCCCTCTCCCGGCCTTATCTAGTCTGAATGCAGGTGCTTGCATTCCTATGGTATTCAGGGAACTGTAAACAGTAACTTCCCAGGTGGGTCTGCTCAGGGCGTTGTGTTTACCACTGCGCAACTGACCCCATCTTTACCTGCTTCTTAATATGTGTCTGACACTCTTAGAGGCTTCTCAGTTCATGATAAATAAGAGCAAGTAAGACATTATTGAACAACTAAGAAGAGAGAAGAAAATCCGCCTTGCTATTCTTGTCCTCTGTGTTGTATGACCACCACTCCAAATGCTATGGGGTAAAACCACCATTCCCTCACGGTCACTGACGTGGGCTGGCATGTAGACTGTGCTTGGTGGGAATGGCTTGTCACTGTGCCTCCATGTCTGGAGCCCACACTGGGAAGACTAGAACTGCTGCAGGCTCGCAGCCACGTCTGTCACATGCGTGCACTGGAACTAGGGTGACCCGAAAGCTGGGCTCACCTGGAACTGTCATCTGGAGCACTCACTTGAGGTCCTTCTATGGACCCTGGAATTCCCACACCAGAACTACTGAGGCTCCGAGGGAGGGTGAGAGGGCATCCAGAGAGAACGTGAGGAAGGGGTGTTAGAAGAGAGCCAGGTGAGAAGCATGGCTTTCATTCTCTAGCCTTGGCAGGCCACCACTGGCCGAAGCAGTAGCAAGCCCACCAGATTCAAGGGGAGAGGACATGGATCCCCATTTGCAATAGAAGTAGCAAAGTATCTGTGGTCGTGTTACCAAAGTGCCACGCTTGCTGTCTAAATTCTGCAGGACAGTAGTGCATTAGGGCTTATTCCCCTTTCCAAGATGAACGGTGGTCAATGACACCGTCTCTCCCTAAAATGTCCAGCCCAAGGAACTCTTGTTTTCAGCAGTCCAGCTATCTGCAGTATCCGGGTCATCGCCTTCAGCCCTCCGCATTGTCGCTGCAGTCAACAAATGCAGTGTCAGGCATGGAAATTAGGCCTGGTTTTCAAAAACCCTCCTACAGGATTATTAGCGGTGAAATCAATTAGAAAGAACTTATTTCAGATGACCTTAGGACACCCAAAAAAATAAAAAATAAGGAGAAGAAGAAGAATGTATTTTCCTGAAGCAAAATGGAAATATCATAACAATTTAGCTGACACTGTGTTTGTGTTAGAATACCTCGTCTTCAGGAGCAATTCCAAAAAAGGCCAAAGTTAATAAAAGTGTGCATATAATAAGTGACATAAGTAGGAACAGGCCTGTTAGTAGGTCTTAGGTTTGGTGCTTTTCCAGCTTTTACGGAAAGAATGGCCAATCTGGTCTAAATTGGGAGGATTCTGGCTTTCTATCTACCGTGGGGCAGGGCGAGATGAATTGGGATGTAAACATATCCAAGATGAGCACAAGAGCTGAGGAGAGACTCGGCCTTTGGGTTACCCCTAAAAGCTGAGCTCGAGCAAACGGACAGGGCCCTCATGAGCTGCAGTGACAATGTCGAGAAGCCCTACTTATTTAGTCTGGTTGAAATAACAACAACGAAATAGCCCGTGATTCTGAGAGAGGCAGAATCACCAAAAGGGACCGCCTTTATGAGAAGAAAAGAGATGGGGACCAGCAGATGGCATAATGGCTATGCCGCTGGACTCCCAGGTAGTCGGCCACAGTTTAAGTCCCGGAATCGAACAACAGCTTAAACTCACACCGGCTCGTGGGTGTGGGCCCCCAAGATCCCAGGAGGAGAATGGAGGAGAAGGGATCGCAGTGTGGCCATCCCCCCCAGGGGGTGATTTCTTGCTTTCTGTCTCTCTGTTTCTGTCTTTCTGATGAGTGCATGTGCCCTATAGCAAAAAATCCTCTCCAAGAAGAAAAGAAAAGAAGAGAAGAGAAAAGGAAAGGAACGGAAAAGAATGGAAAGAAAAGAAAAGGAGACGTTGGCTCTTACATGGCAAGAAAAGTAGCCACACTCTGCCTGTGTCAACAAAGAAGAGTTCGGACACATCTTCGTACGTAAGTGCGCAGGAAGACCAGTGATGCGGAAGGAAACACAACCCAGGGATTGGAGACGTGGCCACGAAACAAAGCCCACTTGGGTTTGCATTCTAACCGCTGCTACGGACTAGGGCTACGTGGCCTGGGGCAATCCCTGTGTCCCCTCTACGATCTAGTATCCTCTCCTGTGAAATGGGGAAGGTACGACTAGCACCCTGGCAGAGTTGTGTAATTCACTATAAACGCCTACGTAACTCCGGGTTGTGCCATGTTTATCTGCTTCACTTCTATGAGTTCCATTCTGTAAATGTAATCTATACACAGAAAATTTGAAAATTAGAGAACTATGTGTAGAAAAACAAACGTCACCCATAACCCTGCCACCCAGAAGCAATTCTGGTTAACACCTTAGTACTTTTCTCTGACTCCTTCCACAGTACATACTCTGAAATCTCACTGGAATAAAATGCTGCATGTCATGTTTTTCCCTTCTCATCACAGCACTGGGATTCCCACGTAACTAAAAGTCCTTCCCGCACGTCCCTTGGAATGGTGGCATGGCCTTCCACTGTACACTTGTCTGACGCTCTTAACTGTAATGCGAAAATTTCTCTAGGGGGAAGAAAAGGATGCTTTCTCTTCTTTGAGAGGGAAGAGGCACTTGCCGCTCAGAGGCTGCTTCTGCAGGCTCTGTGCTGAAGACAATGACAGAAACACCGATTTGAGGCAGTAAACAAATACTTAAGTATTCCCCACATAAAGGACATGGTCCTAGCCACTAATCTCATTTTCCAGATATTCAAGTGTGATTTCTGCATCATTTCCTCAAGACTCTCACAAAAACCTAGCTAGAACTTTCATGAGAAAATCATTTCAATTTCCTGATTTTCCACTGAACAATTCTGAAGTTTTTTTGTTGTTGTTGTTGTTTTTGTTTTTTTAGTAAGAGGGCAGTAGTGGTTATGGGAGCCAGATCCCATATGACTGACCCTATTTGAGGTCCCAGCCCTGGTGACTTGAGTGACACACCGGGCTTGAGCGTGTGTTTGCCCTGATGGGATGGGGAAGAGGAGGAGAAGGGCTTGCAGCATGGCCATACTGTTAGGGGTGCGTTCTCCTTCTCCCCTCTCTGTCTCTGTCTCTATCTAGCAAGCAGTTAAAGAAAAAGAATGTGTCAGAAGCACAGTTGTTGTGGGTAAAAGGTTCTTCCTGCCTGCACCAACAAAGCTGTTTTCTTCTGTTTAAGTGTTCTGAGAAATCGGCAGGTAATTAAGGGAAGATATTTATTAATAAATCTATGGATGCTCTGTAACTACCAGACATACCTGATTGAAGCTCAAAAGCCACAAGGACAGAGACCTACTGGTACACAGGGACGCTCGTCCCTTTAGCTTTCGGTTTAACCATTTAAAATCTTCATTTGTTCGCGTTTGTTTTCGTCATCCTGCCCTAAACACTGACTGCTCCGTAGAAGCGCTTCCTATGTCGGTTATGAAAGCTTCATCCACTCTGGTGTAGGGTATGTCTCCTTCCTCAGGACACCAAGACCCAACAGAAAATGCCTTGAAACGCAAACAGTCCCTGAATTATTAGCGCCATTACTTTTTATTAGTAGTAAAAAAAAAAAAAAAAAAGAAAAGAAGAAAAGAAGGAACAGTTCTATGTATGCAGAGCAGTGAGAACGTAAATAATAGCAAAATGTTAAACTGTAAAACTATTTGCGTGGTATTAATGTAACTCTAATAAAAAGGAGGCTGAGGTACTGCTTCTATGCGAGCGGATAGGGTACATTTTGCTTTCATCCAATATTTATACCCAAAAAACATTTTGGTTTAGGAAATAAAGGAGTGATAAAAAATTACAGTCTTTGAATATTGGACTTTGACTAGTCCCCTGCTGCCCTTTATGGCATGTTTCCGTAAAATACAGTACATCTTGCTGTTTTATTTCATTGTTTGTGGCCCGTGCAAAATCCTATTGTCCAGCTGCCCGGCATAAATGAACAACAAATCAGAAGAACCAGAGAGACACTTTAGCTGATTAAACTGGGTCTGGAATTTTCCTTTTACTGTGAAATTATCACCTTATTGCAATTATTTCTACATACTGTGATTATTTTTACACTTTGTGATGATTCCTGCAAAATTCTAGAGGAGATGCCTCCATCTTAAAATCTCGGGCCCAGTAGAAGTTCAGACTTCATACTCAACAGATGCATGTTTTTCTCCCTCAAATTATTTCACCAATCTGATTAGGAGAGGTCGAGTCACTGACACTTTTTTGTCACAAAACAAAATGAAAGACAAAATAGAATGAGGACACATTTCACCCACAGAGTGATTTGGAGTTAGACAAACAAGCTACAGTGCCTGTGAGAAACTATGGAAACTTCTAGAACAATAATCAGTTTGGCAATAAAAAATTCACACATGAAAATACTTTTGCTCCAAGAATATGCTTCAGAGGTCCCTGATAAAGCAGAATATATATTATCTAAAGTGGAGGAAATTGAACACTTTGTCCAAAGTCATAGATGTTTCTTTTTTTAAAAAAAAGAATTATTTAGTTTTATTTATTATTATTCATTGTTTTAAAATTTTCTATAGGGCTTGTGCACTCATCAGAGAAAGACAGAGAGAGAGAAAGGGAAAGTGAAAACCAAATCGCCAGGTCCAGGACTTGAACCACAGTAAACCATGCAGGAGTTCAGTGCCTTAACCACCACACCACCTGTTGGCCCAATAGATGTCTTTTTACAAGGCTAGGTATATAGAGACAGAATTTAGCCTAGAGTGCATGTATGGTTGCATGAGTTGTATACTGCACAATGCAGGGGAAGCCATGCACGCAGATGCATTGATTCGACTTCACTAGTTTTATTCCTTCTTTCAGGAATATGTGACCACAAGGAAGTTAGACAAAATGTACTCTTTTCTTTTCTTGGAGAGGTTTTTGCTATAGGGCACGTGCACTCGCCAAAAAGACAGAGAGAGACAGAGACAGAAAGCGAGAAATCACCCCTCCATTCTCCTCTCGCAGGATCTTGGGTACACACACACACGCATCCGGCTTGAGTTTAAGCCACAGGTTTGGGACTCGAACCATGGTCGACTACATGGGAGTCCAGCAACATAGCCATTACGCCAACTGCTGGTTCAGAAAACGTACTTTTTAAAGAATCTAATGTAAGAAAAAACCATTGGTTGAGTCAAAGGAAACTAACAGGTGTGTATTAAGTCCAATATGATGAATTTAATGGCTACACAAGAAGAAGGAAAAAAAACAAAAACAACTTCTACGACAGAAAAACGTAGCTATGATTGAATTATAGGGGAAATTCTTTCAGATAAATAACTAGGGCCCAGCAGATGGCATGGTGGTTAGGGTGCTGGACTCCCACATGGCCAACCGCGGTCTGAGTCCCAGACCTGGCAGCTTGCCAGAAGAAGGACTCATGAGGCTATTCTATAACTACTTTTGCTTCCTTGGACTGAACTAACTTGACCGTGACTGACACTATTTAATCACACATTAAGATCAACTCAAGACGTATCTCATAAGTGCAAAGCAACTCTGTCTGCCATCATTGGCGGGGTCAAAATCTTTCCTTACAGACCTTCATCCAGGCTTAGGTGGGCACACACTTGGACGTGCACAGCCGGGAAAATCCGGCCCCACCTTGCGTACACACAGGCAGGCCTTCGGGTACTTGCTCCCTGGGCTTGCAAAGCCAGCAAGACTTTCCCTGCGGAGAAAAGAGCCCTTCCTTTGGAATATTTGCGGCATGGGAAATTGCTGGAATTCTCCGAGTGCTAAGGTACAGGCAAATGATTAACATGTCTCCATAAATCACTGCAGATTTAAGATTTAAATACATACTAAACATGGCAGGGACGCCTGGGTCTTCTATTTATAAATGCGGCCCTTCTTTTTCTTTTTCCCTCTCTCTCAGCCCTATCCCCTCCCCTTTGGATCAAAGAGAGAATTCCAAGGGGCCTGGAAAACAATGGTAAATGTTTGCATTGCTGAAATTCACACTGGTGCCATAAGTGGATTTAAGGCGGACTGGGCTCTATAAACAAAATAAAAAGATGGCATCCCAATGAAAATATGTAAAAAAGATACTGGGGGAAAAATGCTTCGGAGAAGCAGTCTGGTTAGTTGTAAAATGACTTTAAATTAGGCTTTAAAAAGGATTGCTAAATCTTGACACATATATGAGCAGCTTATTATCATGCAATTGTGCAGTAGTTGCTTGATCTTGTTACTGATTCGTCACATATGAATAAATGATTAATTACCAGAAAGGCTAAAACAGAGTAGAGTGAGAGTACTGAAGCTCGCCCTGAAAGAGGGGCTTAAACACGTTTATTGCCCTTTAAGTGCATTTCATTAAGGCCAATTAAGGACTTTCATGTCTTATTAGAAAAATGAAGTAGATTTATGAGGTTTTCGTAGGTTGTAAATGCTGGGGCTAGCAGATACAAAACCGAGCAGAAATGTGGTAGTTAAGAGCTAAGAAAATATATACAAATGCTTCCAGAAAGCAAATATTTAATGGCAGTAAAAAGCCAGTTCAACACGAAGGCGATTCTTAAATAAAAGAAAGGGCATAATTTTTATTTCCTCTTGTCTACTCCTTGTAAACCTCTGGATTAGTGTCTGGGGAAGCGTTCTCTCTGCAATTTGGGAACCTACTTCAGGGTGGACAAAAAAAAGAAGAAAAGATCCATGCTAACTCTAAAACGGCCTGACAAGACACTGTACTCTTTGTCAAAAGCAAAGTATACAGCAATGAAAATGCTCTTTTAATTTTCAGGGTGAGCAACGCCTTCTTGAAAGAGAGAAAGCGTGGAAGTAAATTCGGCACCGACACGGTTGTTAATAAACTGACAGCAAGGAAAATTCACGGGCCAGAGCGAGCCTGGCGACTGAATTCCCACCTTTCCGGTTCTGTCAGATGGTGTCACAACATTAACCGGACCAAATGGTTATTATACACTCTGGATTTCCTTGATTCATTTTCAAGGAAAATTAGCATGACAGGTTAGCAAGCGTTTTCTGTTGCCCTCTGGGAACGCTCATCACCCCCCACACACCATTCTAACCATGGCGTTCGATTATTCACTCAACACTCAAGCAGTTCCTTACTCTGCACACACACACACGCACACACACATGCACACACGCACACGCTCTTAACATTTTCTCAAGAGACTCATGCAGCTTTGTCAAATGCAAGAACATGCATTTATGAATGTCTGGGAAAATGCACATCTCTACCTCATACACCGTTATGCAAAGCCTCAACTGTTTACCATGTATCTTCTCGGATAAATCATTTAAAACCATATGAAACTTCTTCAAGAAAATATCAGCTGAAGATGTATAGTCACAACTTTTAAGCTCAAATCTCTCTTCCTTTAAAAAAAAAATGAATATTGGCAAGTCAGTAGATTACGTCTTCTGGATTTTTTTTTTTTTTAATTCAGGAGAAGTGCTCCACAGCACATGAAAGAAGTCTAACCCTCGCCAACAATTTTGCAGCATACACATATTACTTTCAAATCAATGCCTCAGTTTTGCTTGTTGAAACCTGTTTACTGCTGCAGAAAAATACTGAACATGGAATTTTAGCAGTTCTTCAAGAGCACTGGCAAATTTTTCTGCTGAGAACCTTTAAAATGGTATTACTGGGAGATCTAACAGCAGGAAATCAGATTAACTATGCTATTTCAGAAGAAAAGACAAAGAGATAGTCGATCATATTTGTTCAGGTAGGAGTCACCAGACCGAAGGTAAAGTCCCATAGGTTCACCTCTGCCTGCAGAGAACAAGAGGCACGTAAAACAGCAAAGTATTAATTTCAAGGTCCTTCGTGTAACTCTATTTTATTCTGAGTTCGTTGTGAATTCAAGTTTCCAAACAAATAATGACCTGGACAGAGACCTAAAACAACCAGCCATGTATCTGTTCAGACTCTGCAAAGAATTTTATGCCAAAACGTGATGAGCATCTGTCCTCAGTGATTTATTCCAAACAGCGGAGATGTTATAAAATGAACACATTGCATCTCCTGCTATAAAAGGGAAACAAAATGATCTTTTAGTTAATATCCAATCAAACTTCAAGACACCTTATGGAGCACAAGGATTTCATGGGATCGTTTCATCCGGATCGTTTCATTCTGCACCTTTCTCCAGAACGCTAAAACAGGATTAACTTAAGAACTTCTAAAATGCAGAGCTAAATGTGTATAACCGGTTTTGGTTTTTTCCAGATCAACAGATGCCACTTGATTTTTATTTTTATTTTGACAACCCAAAAATGTAGGCCCAGGCAAGGATGCTAATTACCAATAAGTTCTTATTAAAGAAACAAGAGTGCTTTTTCAGAAAGTTCAATACCAATTTGGGCCTCAGGGTCACTGAGTTACAAATAGAAGTGGAATCCTTTCAAGTTCAGATTGGATACATTTTGTCAAGCACAATAAACTATTTCTGGGAGAATTGCTGCTAAAAAAGAAAAAGAAAAAAGAGGTTGGATTTAAAAGAGACTTTTAGCATGCCAGTTTTATTCCACAAAAGAATTTTCAGATGGTTTCTGTACAGATGAATCCCCAAAGAGATTAATGCCCCTGGGATAAGAATGGGAACGTTAAAATTACACTTATATCCCAAATATTTAATGTGGTTTGAGATTGTCAAATAAAAACAATACAAATTTTATCTAATCTAGGCAATTTATTTTTAAAGAGTTTATTAAAACAAGGGAATTAAACTTTCAAGGGATGAAAAGGTAATTTCTGTTTATACCCAACTCAGAAAAAATTTTAAAAAGTCTCAAATTGTTAGAGTTTAAAGCAAAATGAGGTTTTAATATTAAGAAAAGAGAATGATTTCTATTGAATCGCAGAACTCAATCTGCCAAACACCAAGAGCA
>NW_006208670.1:1973092-1990417 GCF_000334495.1 Tupaia belangeri chinensis | reverse complement strand
GCAGGAATGAGATAAGGAAGGATTTAGCACATTCAAGTGGAGGGGGGACAATTTCAAACTTAGCATGGAGTTATTTCTCCCTGAATTTTCTGTGTTAGTCACCCATAAATCTTCACTGCAATGAACAAGCTATGAAGTCTTGCCCTCCCCTTCAGGCTGTTCAAATTCTAATAAATTTCTACAGATAGAATTTCACTGGGCATGCTTGGCATACCTTATGCATTGGGACAAGCAGAGCTTCATGGCGCCCCCTTGGGGTAAACAGTTTTGAAGTAGACCTGCAACTTTTTTCTTTTTCTTTCTTTTTTTTTTTTTTAATTTTGCCAGAGGGCACAGGAGACAGCTCTCATGGAGACTGGTCACACAGGAATCCCTTCTCCTCCATTTCTCCCTCCTTTCAGCATTTTGGACACACACCCACACTCTTGGTATGTTCCTAAGCTACCAGGTCCAGGGCTCGAACCACACAGTTTGCCATGTGGGGTCCAGCCAGCTTCGCCACACTACAGCCTGGCCCAGAGAAGCAACTTTACAAACCAGGCATATATCTCATCCATCCTTGAAAAACTCAGACTGGCTTTGGAGAGACATCCTGATCCACTTCAAAGCAACTAGCCGTTTCCAGAGCTGAAATCCTGTGGGCTAAAAACAAAGGCGAGCCTGCAGACTGCAAGCCTATGTTTTGGAAGGGTTGCATCGCATCTTTAAAGCTGATAGCCAATACTAAAAAATCAGATTTTTATCGGATTTCGGGCTTTTGAAATTTTAGAATTTCTTGAAGGTCTAAGTTTTCTATGGCAGCAGGAAATGCTGGGCTGACTGTGCCCGAATGCTCTCTTCACCCCTCCAGTCCCTGTCTTCTGTGCCTGCCTCTCACAAATATCTGACCCTTTGCTTTCATCCCTAGGCTTACAGTCTCAGAGCCCTTTCTTCATGGCCCTTCAAATCCTCACGCGTCTCAGTGCAATGAACGGATAAACAGAAAGAAAGGAGAGATTTAGTCACTAGGTAGCCTACCTACATGCGGATTACAAAATACAATTCTAACTACTGATTCATCAATCCCTTACCACAGAGATAAGCAAACAATAGTCCACGGCCAAATCCTGCCACTACACGGTTCTGTACGTCACGTTTCCTTTGTCTAGAAAGACAGGTGTTTGTCTACACGCTGTCCGTGGCTACGTCACACTGGTTGTGCCCTGAGATCCCCGTGACCTGAAGCCTACACAGTTACCATCAGCCCCCGCAGGGAAAGCACACCAGGCCCACCTCGCACCGTTGGTTTGGAGATGGGCCTCTACGTGACGAGCCCACGAATGACGCGAGAGCTCTCAGAGTGCTCTACGTGGCCTAGGGCCGCCTCCAGGAGTCGAGAGCTGTTTATTTCCTGGGTAGACATGAGCACAGATCAAGTTTATGAAGTGCGTATTTAACAGAACTGTTTCCTCAGCACCGACACACTGGGCACTCGACGTCCCCTCTGCTGGCCACCTCGGGAGATGCCTGCTAGGCGGAAAGCTACAAGCTGGCTCTGTCTCACCTTCATTTCCTCAAGTCGTACATTCAGGAAGGCAAACCTCAAGGCTAACCTGCCCACGGCTCCACGTAGCAGACTCTTCCCCATCGAACGCCCTGTCTGGTACCATGTTATACGTGGCCCCAAGGGTCTCAAAAACACAGTTTGCTGAGCCTCATCAGAAGCAATAAAGTGAACACACTTGGGAATCGACCAGTGAGACAGGAATGGCACAGTCTATAGGCTCATGAGCGGTGTTCTGTCCGCCCCGGCGTACCGAAAACCTGGAACTGCCAACCTCTGTACGTCTCATCCTGCGCCATTCGCTGTGCCACGAATTTGCCACCTCTCGGCAACCCTGCGAACCAGATGACTGCTCTCCTTCCATTTTACAGAGTGGCAAACTGAGGTCCAAAGAGGTTCAGCAATGTCCAAAGGTCATCGAGTTAACAAAGAGCGGAACCGAGACCAACATCCGGGGTGTCTAACTGCAGAGTCTTCATTTTCACCAAGATCTCCCGATGCTGGAGAGATAGCCATCGGGAGAGACTTCTATTTCAGCAGCAGAATCTGAGCAATGAGTAGTCATGCATTCTGACGAGATAACACATTTGGGATTTCGGTCTGACAGTGCTCAGATTCCCAGTGGATCTCAGACACCGTGCCATACACAACCAAACACCTCCTACTGAGCTGTAATTCATCCTCCCCTCTGAAGGGTATCAGTAATTCTGATGAACAATAACCAGCCACGAGGGCACACGCCTTCTAAAGGTTCGAGACTATAAGCAAATGTCAAAAGCTCCTCGGACATGTGAAGATATCCCCAAAGTGAGTATTTTTGAATCGCATGTGTTGGTATTTCGTTTCCCTTCCAGTGGCAAATTCCTCAAATTGACTGTCATTTCTTAAGCAAGCATGAGGTTTCTCGTAACCCATAAACACACCCTGAACTTCATCAGGGACAAACTCATGTGCTCTCCTCCTCCTACACCACCTCCCCTCCAACAAAATGCGCTGGGTCGTCAGAAAAGACATGACGTAGTTTTCTATGTTTTTATGCAACAAGGCATCATGACTTCTCCGATGACTCAATAGTTCCAGAATTCTCCTCTGGAGACAACTCAGTTCAACGCCTGTTCGTTAATACCATATGCATGTTACTAGCCCTTGTAACCCAGGGAACCCACCCTCCTTTTTGTAAGTCAAGAGTCTCTGGAGAAGAATGCGGGGCAGAAACTCCAAAACAACGAAAAGAAGAGCCTTCTAGAATTTTTCATGTTGCTGGATTTTTTGCTTTGTTTTTGTTTTCTCATTTAACTTAATTCTGAGCTCCCTTTCACTAAGAAAGAAAGAAGGATTTGTATTTGGAATTCAGGCTTTTGTATCTCATTCTATCCTTTCCTGCCTGAAGAATGTCCCCCTTCCATGAGTTTCCTTGTTAATAAGGGTTAGTCATCTGAGAAAACACCCCTTTTTGGGGGTGAAGGCACATCATCTAAGCAGGTGCCCTGGGAGGAATATGTCATAAAGACACATTCCTCATAATCAAGGATAATTCAAAAGGGAAACAGTGACCGAACATCCGTGAGAGCCAACAGAAGCCTAATCCTGAGCCCAGCACTGCAGACGGGAACACAGGCTGCTACAAAGCCAGGGCAGATGCCAGGGAAGGGACCAGCCACAAACCGAACAGAAGTCCAGTCCAGAGCTTGGCATCTGGGCTCTTCAGCTGCCAGCCCTGCCTCGCGAGTAGCCACAATGTTTGGCTCCCGTGCAGGACACAACAGAGGATGAGGCGAAAGAGGTCCATGCGCAGTCCTGCCAGCAGCAGGACAAGGCAGTGCCAAGAGAAGGCGGCAGCGCCATGCCAGTGCCAATGTGCCTTGGAAACGCTTTTCTATTTTCTAAAGGGGTGACAGAATTCCTGCAAAAAGAAAAGGCCAGATCCAACACTCAGAACCATTCCTCCCATTTTCCATTTTTATAAAAAGAGCTAGCCTGTCCACGGGCCATTTTTTTTTTAACAAGGCTCATGTGGCCAAGTCCCTTTCTGCTTGTCGCCTACATCCCACAGCCTCCCATCCAAACCAGGCCGACGGTTTGTTCCACACACGTTTCAACTTCAGTTCTGACCTCAGTGTTACTGCACGCCTTGATGCCCTTTCCAGAAGAAAGGATCTATAAACTGTGTAGGATGCGGTGGGAACGGCAGAAGGCACAGAGATAGCTGGAGATGCCTTCTTGGTTAGGAGCAGAGTAAGTCTCTACAATCCTGGGGATCTGCAATTGGTTTTTAAAAAACCCCATGTTCTATTTGTAAGGAAATCTTTTTGTGATTGTTTGGCTGGGAAAACTGAGAAAACAGGAATCGTAAAATGCCAGAAGAGAAACCCACTACTCAGAAGCCATGATTTCTTGAAAAATTAGAAACTAGAACAAACAAGTAGAATCCCTTTTGTTCATTCACATTAGATGGAGAGAAAAGAAGAAGAAAAGGAGCCAGTGGGGCACAGAGACCCTTCATCAGAGGGCGGGCTCTTGTCCTGCCCAAATTCATGCTTACACTTATTCCCCAGAAAATCTCAAGCACAGCATACTATCAGTAAGAAAATGCAAAATTCCTGGTCATCATGGAAAAGATCTTGACTCTGCCACATCATTCCAGTCTCTTATAAGATGAATGAAGCTCGGGGCCAGCAGGTGGCATGGTGGTTAGGATGTAGGACTCCCACATGGCCATCCACAGTTCGAGCCCCAGACCTAGTGGCTTGCTTTCTCACTTTCTTTCTGCATCTCTCTCTCTCTGGTTAGCATACATGCCCTGTAGCAAATGGAATATAATAATAAATTAAATAATTCTTTAAAAATGAATTTGAGAATATTATATACAAGGCTTTTAATACAAAATCAAGGCTGGGCCAGCTAGAGGCATGGTGGTTCTAGTGACTAGATCCCACGTGGCTGTTGTAGCTTGAGTCCCAGACCCAGTGGCTTGAGAAACACATCAGGCATGCTCAAAGTCCTGAGAGGGGAAGGAAGGAGAAGGGGTTGCAACATGGCCATTTCCCTTGGGTGGCGATTTCTCACTCCTCACCCATATCTCTTTCCAGAGAGCTCACCTGCCCTATAGCAAAAGCTAAAAAGAAAAAGAAATAAATAATCAAGGGCGTTTATTTACTAATGTTCCTAGGGTCTCATTTTCCAATTCAACCTCCAAATGAATAGATAAGGTCAAGCACTGAAGTCTTAATGATTTTTTTCAATTATTTACTTAATTGTATGTATCATTATTTGTTAAGTTGATCACCAGAGAGAGAGAGAGAGAGAGAGGAAAAGTGAGAAAGCAAGCTGCCAGGTCTGGGACTCAAACTCTGGTCAACCATGTGGGAGTCCAGCACCCTAACCACCATGCCACCTGCTGGCCCCCAAAATCTTAATTATTCTTACTCGACCTCTCACGTTTCAAGGTTTCTTTGCTGGAATACCTGAAGGATTGACAAATTACAAAGTCACAGGGCATCAGCATCTTCAGATGCAATACTTACAGAATTCTTGGGGGAAAGGCTCCTCAAGGCAAGCGTGATGACCTTACTATTCTCTCATGAGCAAAGTGCCACCGCCCTCAGGGCTCTCACGCCCCTATCTCCCCTCTTTACCGAGTACCATAGTGGAGTTACTTCCCTTTCTCAGCCCGGCTTTCTTCACCAACGTTCTCTTCGTGGCTCAGCTCAACGTAAGTTACAAACTTTTTCAGAGAGCTCTCTTTTCTCCCGATCTCCCACCGTTTCTGGTCTCAGAGCTTAGCATGCGATGATCCGGCCCTGTCGTTCAGTGCTTCTCTACCCTACTATATTTTATAATACTAGGTGTTGTTCCTCTTTTTGACCCGTAATTCCAAATTTTTTTATTTTCCTTTTTGTTCTAGAGATATTTTTTTCTATAGGGCGCATGTACTCACTTGAGAGACAGAAAGTGAGAAATCACTCCCCAAGGGTGATGGCCACACCACAATTCCTTCTCCTCTATTCTTCTCTCTGGATTTTAGACATACACACACACATGCCCAGCATGAGTTTTTAGCCACCAGGTTTGGGACTAGAACCGCGATTGACTATATGGGAGTCCAACAATGTAACCATCATGCCACGTGCTTGTCCCAAGAATTTTTAACTTAACGGCATATTGAGTCCATGTAAACATGTGTGAGGAACGGTGCCTTCAGATGCTTCTCTGAGGAATTCCCAGAGCCATAATACACTTGAAGGGTAAAGAGAAGCCAAGAAAATGAACAATGCATGCTAATTGAATGTCTGTCTTGTCTGATGACGATGTCTCTTACATGTTTAAGGGGCTTTTATTTTATTTGAATAAGAATAGCATATTAAAAGTCAACACCAGGATGCAAACTTAAGAACTATCAACTGGAACAAAAATACATGCAAGGGAGGGGCCAGACAGCGGTGAGGTGGTAACGCAACACTGAGATTCTGGACCGCCATGAGGAGGCCCCAGGTTCTCATCCTAAGGCCTCCCTATACATGCCAGGCACACACGTGTGCCCATGATCTGGGCTAACGGAAGCTGGTGCTGACTGCTGCAGGAAGACCCCATGGGGGAAGTCTCTCTCTCTCTCTTTGTCTCTCTGTCTCTCTTTGTCATGGAAGAAATAAATGCACAAACTTCAAGGAGAAAGAAGAATAAAAGGGAAACCTACAGAAATTGGTTTAAGGACTTCCTGCAATACCAACAGGAAGATTTATTCAGAGAAGATGTGAATATCAATGCCATTTTATGTCAGATGTCAACATGTCAAAAATAATTGTGTTTTGTTGCAGTAATGAAATAAAATCCCTTTTCTTTTGTTGCTCCATAAGTGTATATACCACATAACGCAAGCGCTTCCAAAACGTGCCGTTCTCCTTAGAAATAATACTCACTTTCCTGGTACAGTTTGGGTACCTGGTGTTAGGAAAAAAGGCCCGAGACTGGACAGTTTTAACTGTTCGTGGGAAAACACAGTTAGTTGCTAGGCTACAGCCAGACTTGTAACTGGGTATTACTCGCTCTTCTTTGCTTACCGCAGCTGCCTTCTAGCCCCAGCCCTAGCCCTGACCCTCACCCATCACTCCGTATTGGAGACATCTGTCCTACACCAGTTGAGAAGACGACTTTTTAGAGTGCAGTCCACTAGCAGGTAAGGCATTGCCACTCATGACTGTATGCCTCTCTTACTCTTTGTCAAAACTTCTATTTGAGGACAAGTAGGCACAGCCAAAATGGCAACTGAAAGGACCAGTGTGGGGGTGTCTGCAGCCTGTTCTCAAGGTCCTTTGTTTCCAACTGACCACTACGGTCTTTTACAAGAGTCTTTTTTTTTTTTTTGAGAGAGAGAGAGAGAGATTTTTGTCATAGGGTGCATGCACTTGCCAGAGAGACAGAGAGAAAGAAAGCAAGAAATCACCCCCCCAGGGAGGATGGCCATACCGCAATCCCTTCTTCTCCATTCTCCTCTCGGGATCTTGGGCATGCATGCACACGCGCCTGGCATGAGTTTAAGCCACTGGGTCTGGGACTCGAACCACAGTCGGCTACATGGGAGTCCAGCGACATAGCCATTACGCTAACTTCTGGTTCCTACAAGAATCTTTTTAATGTGTGAAACTGAAATTCATATTTGTATTTTCACCAAGAAGCAATATGGGGCTTTAATAAAGAAAAACTTGCTTTTCAAATTGGCCCAGTGTGGATTTTAGCTTTCTGTGTATCACGGGAAATAAAGCTTTAGGCGAGATGAGGCTATCCCCACCTCTGCCAAAAATTAATATATTTTTAATGGTAAATTAACATCAAAAGTTTTATACATATTAGTGATGGTCTGACCTCCAACTGTTCACAGTCATGTCCAATCCGCACACACAGAAGGAGAAAATCTGTCTACCATGAATGTTCGGTTTGTTCAATTCCCTGCCATGTCTTTTCAGCTGTTAATGCTGCTCTGTGAACAGATGATGACTTGAATCGGAAAAGAAAACCAATGGGGATAAACTACTTTACATTTTTTGAGGTGATCATTTGTAATTTAGCTATGCTTTACCATCATGTTTACTACAGTACCTGCAGATACGTACCATTTTAAAGCCACAGCCCACTCCCAGAAATTTATAGTTTCAAAATAAAATCTCTCGTTGAGAACGTTGTGTCTGCCATAGTAGAGGAAATCTCCCAAATCGACTGAACAAAACAAGGAGCGAATACCTACTACAGTGTTGTGATGCGGTGGGGGAGAGAGAAACAATGACAGGGAAGTGCAAAAGGGACATAGTTTGATAAGTTCTATTGGGAAGCTAAAAATATGCACCCAGCCCAGTTCCAGACACAAATACGGGGCCATCAGAACTATCAAGAACCCTAGTAAACAGCAAGCCCAGGCTAAGCGGCCAAACAGATGTAGCCCAGTCCAGGGCCTTTCTGTGAGGTCCTTTCCTAGAAAATTCTTTATTATTACAATTTAGAATGGCCCAAAACAAACTAACAGACAAATAAGACCCTTCGAATAGGGAACACAGGGACCTGAAGTAGCAGTCAGTCCATGGTAATGGTAGCCCCATCGACGGCAAAATGCTGAAATAACTCATCTGGGACTCCTTCCCCATGGAGAGTGGAAATAAAACAGAGGTGAGACCCTCACGGAAGGTAGGTTAGAATATCAGCAGTTAAGTCCTATAAAATCTCTACTTACACATTAGTTAGTCATGGAAATTATGAAGGTATATGCCTCTGAACAGATCTTGGGTTATTACAAAATGTATAAACATTAGAAAACTAATTCAATAGTCATCGTTTCAAATTTACATTTATGGATGTGTCAAAAATTATACATTTGTAGGAATGTGTGAAAAAACTCACAGAACTCTGGTCTCTGAGTTCCTCCCCCAGCTCCCTGAAGGTATGGTTCCTTCTGTCCCTGCGCCGAAGCCCCTCCCCTTCCCTGCTCGGGGTTGGAGGCACACAGTTTTAGTCCTTGGTTGTCACCTCTCTTCTGTCTACACCGACCCTCTAGGTTTCGAATCCCTCCATGATAACTACTCCCAAATTTGTATCTCCCCCGGAACTGCCTACTCAGTATTAGCACTTGCAGATCTGCACTCAGCGTGTCCCAAACTCCTTCGCCCTCGGTCTTCCTAGCCACTGGTGACAGCTCTGTCCTGTAGCCGGAGGGGCTGTCCTTCACCGCCTTGCTAGCCTGTCTGTGTCATTAGTAAATCCTGCTGGCTCAACCTTCCAAATATCTCCAGAATCCAATCACTTACCACCTCCTCTGCCACTACCTAATCGAAACCACCATCTTCCTTTGCCTGAGACACGGTAACTGCCTCTTCGTGGACATCTCTGCTGCCATCCTTGCCCCCGTCTGTTCTCAACACAGCAGCCAGAGCAATCCTTCTAGAACGTTAAGCGAGAGAGTGCCACTCCTCTGCTCAGAACTGTACAGCTGCTACCATTTCACTTGCAGGAAAAGCAGAAGATCTTTACAACAGCCTACAGGGCCCCATAATCGGGCCTCCAGGTAGCACCCTGAAACCTTCTCCCACCCTTTCACTCCTCCTCCACCTTCTGATTCCTTCGGGCCTTAGCACATGTTGCGTCCTCTGCCTGGAATGTTATTCCCTCAGTCACCCAGCTAAGTCTCTCACAGCATGTCTCTGCTTTCATGTCACTTTATCAGTAAAACCTAAACTACCCTATTTAAAATCGCAAAGTATGGGGCCAACAGATGGTGTTGTGGTTACATTGCTGGACTCTCACATGGCTGTCCACGGTTCAAGTCCTGGCCCTGATAACTTGAAACTCACGCCGAGTGTGTATGCATGCATGCCCAGGACCTGGGAGAGGAATGGAGGAGAAGGGATTGTGGCACGGCCATTCCCCCTAGGGAATGATGTCTCGTTTTCCTTCTCACTGTCTCTGCCTCTCTCTGGCGAGCACACGTGCCCTAAGGCACAAACCTACACACACACACGCAAAGAGCAGAGCTGCAAACTGCCCTTCCCCATTAGTTTGCTGCGAGCACACGTGCCCTAAGGCACAAACCTACATACACACACGCAAAGAACAGGGCTGCGAACTACCCTTCCCATTAGTTTGCTTTACCTTCTCTCCCGTCTCACACACTTTGTCATTAGCTTACGTGGCTTACGTGCCAGTCCCTTTAGAATTTAACTCTATGAGGTGGGGGTCTCCATTTGTTCACTTCACTTATCTACCCTAAGCACCAAGAATAGTGTCTGGCTCATCACAGTTATTCAATAAGCAATGTTTTAAATAATTTAATTTATAACTATATATTGAATATGCAAATATTCTAGGCATTTGGGAATTTTTTTTTTCTTTTTTGGAGAGGTTTTCGCTCTAGGGCGCGTATGCTCACCAGGAAAACAGAGACAAAGAGACAGAAAGTGAGAAATCACCCCCCTGGGGGGATGGTCATGCCCCAATCCCTTCTCCTCCATTCTCCTCTCGGGATCTTGGGCACGCACGCACATGTGCCCGGTGTGAGTTTTAAGCCACCGGGTCTGGGACTCGAACTGCAGTCGACTACATGGGAGTCCAGAAACATAGCCATTACGCTAACTGCTGGTCCCAACTGCATCTCTTGATTACAACATCTTCTCCTGTGCTTGATTTACTCTCATGTTGTTTTGTTTTATTTTGTTTTAAGAGTTTTCTTTGTTTGTTTGTTCATTGTTGCCATAGGACATGTGCACTCACTGGAGAGAGACAGAAAGAGAGACAGTAAGAGGGAGAAATCATCCTTCCTTGGGGAAGGGCCATGCCACAGTCCCTTCTCCTCCAATCTCCTCTTGGAATTTTGGGCACACATGTACACATGTCCAGCATGATTTTCAAGCCGTCAGGTCTGAGACTTGAACCACAGTCGACCATGTGGGAGCCCAGCGTCTTAACCAGCACACCACCTGCTGGCTCTCGTGTTTTGTTTATCATGGCCCCTAAACATACAAAACCCACTACGTATGCCGTAGAGCTCAGGTGTGTAGTAGTCTACACCATCTAGTTTTGTGTCTATAACATAAGCTATGTTGTCCCCAGCCAAGGAGGCACTCATGTAGCACCACCACTTGGGAGGCTGGAAGCCACGTGGAGGCCCAGGTTCGGTGCACAGGCACAGCTGTGTGCATCTGCAATCCTACCTGAGTAGGAGGCTGGGCCAGGAGGAGCACTACATGGTAAGACCCTGTCCAAAATACACATATTTTCTTTTCTCTCTCTCTCCTCTCTCTCATAAACAGAAAAAGGGGGGAGGGGGACAGAAATGTGAGATTTAATGAAAAAAATATCCATATTAAAAGTTAGAGAAATAATAAGAGAACTTCAATAAAATAGAAAGAAGAAAAAAATTACACAATGTAAGTTAATTGTTAAAAGTAATTCATTTTAAATACAATAGTAAACAACTGAATGAGACATTGGTGTGTTTTTTGCTGTTTTGTTTTTTGGTATTTGTTTTTAAATTTTGCCAGAGGGTGTGTGCACTTGCCAGAGAGAGAGAAAGGAAGGAAGGGAGGGCGAGAAAGCACCCTTCCTCCCCATGGAGAGTGGTCAGTCACGGACCCTTCTCCTCCATCTGTCCTCTTTTGAGGGTTTGCGGGATGCACACACCCAGCATATACCAAATGGCTGAGTCCTGAACTCAAACCACACAGCCAGCCACATGGAATCCAATCGCCCTACCACCACGTCATGGACTGGTCTAAGACATTGGGCTTTTTTAAAGACTAACAAAGTAGACGAATTTAGATTCATCAAGGAAAAGGAGGCACAAATAAATGATATTATAAGTGAGATGAAAATGGGGTTATACATTCAGATACATAAAGTTAAAATGAGACATAAAAGGAAAAGGGGTAATCAGGATATCCTAACAACCTTTGGCCAATAACTTAAAATTTAAATGAAATAGACAAATTATATTCAAAATAAATAATGAAACTGACTTAAGAAGAAATAGAAAACATTGATAATCTGTCACCATTTTAAACACTGTAATTAAAAATCTTCCCATGGGGCCAGCAGGTGGCATAGTGGTTAAGGCACTGGATTTCCATATGGCCAGCTGTGGTTCTAGTCCCAGACTGGTGGCGTGCAGATCATGCTGGGCACATGTGTGAGTATGCACAAAATCCCAGCAGTAGAATAGAGGAGAAGGGATTACAGAATGGCCATCCTCTGTGGGGAAGGAGGAGGGTTTCCCTCTTGGTTGGCAAGTGGCCCCAAAAGAAAAACCCCTTAAAAAAAAAAAAAAAAAAAAAAAAAAAAGAAGAGTCATACTATTTATGATCTGAAATATTTATCGATGACATAATATAATGTTTTAGATTTGTTTAAAAATAATATGGGAGGGCCAGCCCCACAGCTGCATCAGTTACATGAGCTGCGTAGAAGGAGCCAGGTTCCACATGACCAATTCTGGTTTGAATCTGGGCCCTGGTGTCTTGAAAACACACAGGGTACATGCCCAAGATCCTAATGTGATGCAGGAATTAAGGAAAAAGATTGTGGTGTGAACAGGCCCCATCAGGGGATGCGTCCTCTCCCTCTCTCTTCCTCTTTCTCTTCCACGAGTGTGCACACATGCCCTCCAACGTCAGTAAAATATGGAAAAGGAGTAGACAGAAGTATAGATGCACTAAGACAATGCGATGATAATTGTGAAATTGATACAGTCCAGTACACTATGCTTTATGTATCTGTGTGCATGAAATTGTTCATAGTAAAAATCTTCTAAATATAACTTTTATTACGTGAGCACAGAAAGAAAATATGGGTTAAATCTTTTATAACCTGGGATGGAGAGAACATTCCTATTTGCTCCCCTAACACAAAAATCTGCATAGCAAAACAAACAAGCAAACAAACAAACAAAAACAGAAAAAATCCTAAGTAAAGCTAAAATACAAATGTAAAACCAGGAAAAAAAAGTTGTAGCATATCTCACACAAATTCTCTAACATAGGAAGAGTTCCTAAAAGTTCAGAAGACCAATAATCCAATAGAAAAATAAGTGAAAAACATAAACATGCAGGTCTCAAACATGAAAAGATGTTTAACTGTGTTTATAAGAAGAGAAACACAAATGAAAACTCTGAAGATGCACTTTTCACCTATCTGGTGAGGAGAAAAACCAGATCGCAGCATGAGCCAGTGGTAAGGAAAACGGTCTCTTCTAACATGGGTGGGAATGCAAAAGGAGTCTAACCTCTGTGCAATGGAGTTAGCAACACTTAGCAACTTTATATACTATTTGTTCCAACAATGTTGCTACTAGGACTCTATCCCAGAGATGCGCTGATAAAACGCAAATAATGCGGGACCAGCAGTTGGCATATGGCTACATCGCTGGACTCCCAGACCTGGTGGTTTAAACTCAGGCCAGGCGCATGTGCGTGCGTGCCCAAGGTCCTGAGAAGAGAACGGAGGAGAAGGGATTGCGGCGTGACCATCCCCGCTGGGGGGTGATTTCTCGTGCTTTCTGTCTCTCTCTTTCTTTCTGGCGAGCACACGTGCCCTATAGCACACACACAAAAACACCTCTAATAAATAAATAAGCAAATAAATAAAAATGCAAATAATGTAAGCACAACGTTATTCATTTTTGTATTGTTTTCCACAGCAAAAGACTGGGAAGAACTCAATGTCCATTATTGGGGACTGGTTGGATAAACTATGATAAATTCACGTAACGCCGTGTTGCGTAGCTGTAAAAATGAATAAGCTGTGGAAAAAAAAATCTATAAATGCTGATGTGTACTCACCTCCAAATATATGTTGCTGAACAACAAAAACAGCATGAAAAATATCCTTTATGGTTTAGTGTGCACACTTTTCCCAGTGTTGGTGTTATTATATACTACTGGGTGGTGGGAAAAGTCATGACACATTTTTGCATAGAACAAGAGAAAAATATGTCATGACTTTTCCGATGACCCAATAAATACAAACATTCCATTGTGCAAAAGAGGGCACATTAAAAACTACATTCAAAATTATTACCTATGGAGACCAGCAGGTGGCCTGGTGGTTAAGGTGCATTCCCACATAGCCGACCGCGGTTTGATTCCCACACCTGGCAGCTTGCTTTCTCACTTTCCCTCTCTTTCTCTCTGTCACTCTCTGGTCAAATTAAAATAAATGGATAAATAAATAAAATTAAATAATTAATTTTTAAAAATTATTACCCTGTAAGGGACATAAGAAGCAAGAGGGAGGGAACAGAGGCAGACTTCTAGGACTATATCTTGTCACATAGTTTTGATTTTAAAACCGTATAAATTGGGCTGGCCCTGTGGTGTAGTAGTTAAGGGAGTTAAATCCTATATGGCAAGACCATAGCTCAAATCTTGGCCCCATCAGCTTGAAAGACACCCAGATATGTGTGTGCATGCCCCAAGTCCCAGCGTGATGCAGTAATAGAAAAGGATGACCACATCCCGTAAGGGTTGCTTTTTCCCTCTCCCCTCATCCCCCATCTTTGGTGAGTGTGCACACCCTTTGGCAAAAACATAAAAATTAATTTTATATATAATTGTTATTGGTTATATGTAACCAAAAAACAAAAAAGAATAATCAATGCTTCACAATCCAAGCAAATCAAAAGAAATAAATCCAACTAAAGATCAGGTTGGTGACAGAAGGACTCATAGAAAACCTCTCCTTCAATTGAAACTAAGATACACATTTTGAATGTCCCTTTCTAAGAGGATATATTCTAAAAAGAATCCCCAAGAAATCTTAAGTTGCATTCCATAGTCTTCCTGCTACCAGTAAGACTAGTGCTGTTGTTTCGAAACCATTCACATTACATTATGGATAAAGCAAATCATTGTGCCCTTAGGAACCAAGATTTTCTGTGTAAGAAAAAGAAGCAAAGATAGCTTAAAATTCTAGGGGCGGGGGGTGGACAGGAGCACAGCAGTAACACAACACTCTGTGAGGCAGACCTACCAGAGAAGGTTCTGGGTGTTTCCAGAGACCCATCAAAGCATGTGCCCGTGATCCAGAGCTAGGTGAAGCTGGGGGGTGGACCGTAGCATGAAGACTGTCTGGAGTCTCTCTTTCTCTGTTTAAGTATGTCTCTCTTGCTCATGGTTGAAACAAATCAGTAAGCTTTCTCTAAAAAGCTCCATAGACCTAAGTTTGAATTGGAAAAATCTCTATTTTTTTTTCTTGGTCTTACAAAAATATATGCATCTCCTAGTCCTGTCTACTTTAAAGGCCTAGGAACAAGGGCAACTTAAAAGCAATAAACACCCCTAGCACCCAGAATTAAGGCTTCTAAATACCAGTTGCCTCCGAGGGAATAGGGCTTGCTAGAGGAAGCTCTGGGTCCAGAGATGCATATGAGAAGCGTGGGGTAGTTTGGTGCCAGGAAAGAACAAGGCTATATAAAAGAGCAATGACGTCATCTCGGAAGGACGCAGGTGCCAGCCTGGAAGGGCGCCCACTGGACTAAGATGGGACAATCTGAGCACCAGAAAGTCATGAGCACCACAGTTGAGGCGTATGGAAGACAGAAATCCGTAGTTTATCATGCTATTGACAGGGACACCCAAGTCAACACTGCAAGTCGTTAAAGTACCTACTAATTACCCCGGACATGGATTCACACACTGGAAGAATCGAGCCTTTATTTGCCTTTCCACACACATTGTACTTTCAAAGTAACTAAATAATGGATAAAAAGAAATCCTTCTCTATAGAAAAAGTCCAGCTAATGAATACAGAAGGAATGACACAATTAGATAATCACCATTTTTGTGCTACTTAATGGAATAATAGAACAAGGCAATCATCGTCCATGAATGCCCCGCTGATTATCCTGTCTCCCAGCTCCATTCTCGGCCCTTCCCTGGCCTGCTCTGGGCTCCAGGAATCAGACCTCCATGAACTGCATTATGCCAGTTCCCTCTTGTGGGGTTCAGCCAATGGAAGGCACTGACGGGGACAAAGGCTGGGAGGAGAGAATAGGGTCCCTCCACCCTCGGGCCCCCCCCTGCCACTCTCACTATTCCTGGTAACCTCTTCAGGCTTGGGGGCAACGGCAGCCCCTGAGGTTGATACGGGTATTGAGAACCTAAATCCGGGGGACCAGCAGATGGCGCAGTGGTCTCGTTGCTGAACTCCCAGGTCGTCTACTGCACTTGCAGTCCTAGACCCTTGGTCTTAAAACTAAAGCCTATGGCGGAATGGTTCTGTCTCTCTGACAAGTGCAAAATGTCTCTTAAAAAAAAAAAAGGTATCAAAGCACAAGCCAGCAGACAGTGTAGCGGTTGAGTTGCTGGACTACCACGTGGTTGGCTATGCTTCGAGTCCTGGACCTGGCAGCTTGAAAATCGTGCCGGGCGCATGTGCATGCGTGTGCCCAAGATCCGGGGAGGAAAACAGAGAAGGGACTTCAGCATGGCCATTCCCCCTGGGGGCAGAGGGTGGTGATTTCTCACTTTCCCTCTCATTGTCTCTCTCTCTCTCTCCCTCCCTTCCTCCCTCCCTCCCCTCCCCCCCCTCTCTCTCAGGGAGGGCAGGCACCCTAAGGCAAAAATCTCTTATAAAAAAAAACAAAAAACTAAACCCAGGGCCAGCAGGTGGCAAGGTGGCTGGGGCACTGGACTCCCACATGGCAGACTATAGTTGCAGTCCCGGACAGGTGACTTGAGACTCATGCCGGGTGCGTGTGCTTGTGTGTCCAAAATCCCAGGAGGAGAATGGAGGAGAGGGATTGTGGCGTGGTCATCTCCCCTGGGGGAAGGGGGTGATTTCTCACTTTCCCTCTAACCATCTCTCTCTCTCTCTCTCTCTCTCTCTCTCTCTTTCTCTTTCTCTCTCTCTGGAGAGCACACACACCTGATGGCAAAATCCTTAAAACCAAACAAAAATCCTCAATCCAACCAATTTCTAGATCTAACTACAATTTATAGGAAATACGGGTCATAACTTAGATAACCCACATGGGAGTGGGCAGCTGGACTCAAACTATAGGGTATTCTCTAGGACAAATAACCAGGTGACATCGCTCAGCCAGGGAGGACATGCGGGGCAGATGAGGGTGTACAAGAAGACAGGCTTGCTCTGGCCACACTGATGCCAAACTACACGACAGAGAAGATCAGAGGGGCCTCTGCACAAGGACGGCCCATGTTTGTGACGCATTCTGTGTTTTTTTATTTCAAAATAGATAAACGAGTGGATCATTGAAACATACCATAGGTGCTGCCAGCAGGCAAGTGCAGAAAGAAATGTTCGCATCATAGAATACTGTGCGACACGGACAAATCGGTGAACTATCGGCACACACGCCAACCTGGGTGAATTTCAGATACGGAATTTTCATAAAAAATGAACTCATGTAAAAAATAGGTAAGGGACAGGATGACGCCATTTGTTAAAAAAAAATAACTAAATCATATCATTGATAAGCAAATCCTTTGTACAGAACTAGAACGGAAGCCAAAGGAATGATAAACCAACATCAGAAGAGTGATGACGTCACTCCGCTGGAGGGAGAGGGACGGTGTTAGACAGGTGAGAGAGGGCCTCAGCGAGGTGCTACCACTGACCTTCCAACGGTCAGCTGAGTAGTTTTTCATTTAGATATTTTTTCATTTGCCAGACAGAGAGTGAACATGAGAAAGCAGCGCCATGGGGGCTGGTCACCTGCTAGCCCTTCTCTCCCGTTCTCTTGTAGGGGTTTTTGAGTACACACGCACACACACACACACACACACACACAC
>NW_006208670.1:1959855-1971893 GCF_000334495.1 Tupaia belangeri chinensis | reverse complement strand
CACACACACACACACACACACACACACACACACGCCCAGTGTGTTTTCATGTTGCTGGGTCTGGGACTTGAACCATGTAATCAGCCCTGTGGGATCCAGTCATTTTTACCACTACGCAACTGGCTGGCCTTCTCGATGTTCTTAAAGACAAGATCAGTGGTTACCTGCTATAGACCGATCTGACCTAGAGAGCCCTCACCCTGGCCCAGGTGACATGCCCAGAGATGCTCTGTGGTCCTGGGGCCTGGGGAAGCGGTGCTTCTCTGCCTCGTACTCAGCCGGAGAAACAAAGGAGACCAGAGACCCTGTGCGTCCAGTCAGCTCAGCTCAGCTCCGCACAGCTCAGCTCCGCACTGGAGACGCTCACGGCTGCGGCTCAGAGCTCCTTTCCGGGAGGACTGCAACCATGTCTATCAGACGGCATCTGCAGCTTTGACTGACATCCCGGGGGCCTTCGGAGCTTGTGTTCATCCCCAGAACTCCCGAGACCAGAGCATCATTCCCCGTTACGCCAACTGGGATTCATTTATTCACGCGTGTATTCCACGAACATTTATTGACCTCCTCCCCATGCCAGATACTCCGAGGAATGCGAGTCTCTGTTCTCCTGGAAGTCTACTGTGTGCAGGAATTTAGTATCAGAAATACAGACGATTCAAGGAAGAGAAAGGAGGAAGAGAGGGCAAGGGAAGGAGGAGGGAATGAAGGCAAGCCCGTCACTAGAAAAGAAGGTGATTCGTGGACGTGAATAACACGGATTTCACTTTCTTATACCCTAAGCCCACCCAGTTCGGTGCACTTTTCTCGACATGGCTGACAGTTTTACTGGGTTTTCAATATTTAAGATATTCTTGATTTTCAGAGGTAATGAGAGAATTTAAACCTGCAATTTGACGCTGGGTGAGCTTTTGTACAAGCAGTCCTCACCATTTTTGTTCGTTCGATTTTTCTCCAAGGGTCTGTACTCCTTAAGATCTACCTCTGTAGTTTTTTTTGGGGGGGAGAGGTTTTTCCCTTAGGGTGCATGCACTTGCTAGAGAGAAAAAGAGACAGTGGGAGGGAAAGTGAGAAATTACGCCCCCTCCCCCCGGGGAGGGGGATGGCCACGCCACAATCCCTTCTCCTCCGGAAGTCTACTGTGTGCAGGAATTTAGTATCAGAAATACAGACGATTCAAGGAAGAGAAAGGAGGAAGAGAGGGCAAGGGAAGGAGGAGGGAATGAAGGCAAGCCCGTCACTAGAAAAGAAGGTGATTCGTGGACGTGAATAACACGGATTTCACTTTCTTATACCCTAAGCCCACCCAGTTCGGTGCACTTTTCTCGACATGGCTGACAGTTTTACTGGGTTTTCAATATTTAAGATATTCTTGATTTTCAGAGGTAATGAGAGAATTTAAACCTGCAATTTGACGCTGGGTGAGCTTTTGTACAAGCAGTCCTCACCATTTTTGTTCGTTCGATTTTTCTCCAAGGGTCTGTACTCCTTAAGATCTACCTCTGTAGTTTTTTTTGGGGGGGAGAGGTTTTTCCCTTAGGGTGCATGCACTTGCTAGAGAGAAAAAGAGACAGTGGGAGGGAAAGTGAGAAATTACGCCCCCTCCCCCCGGGGAGGGGGATGGCCACGCCACAATCCCTTCTCCTCCATTCTCCTCCCAGGATCTTGGGCACGCACATCCACCTGGCAAGAGTTTCAAACCACCCTCCAACCACGGCGGGTCATGTGGGGCTAGCAACGTCTCGCTGGCCCCCCTCTGTAACCCTCTTTGAGCCATGAACTCGTAATGAGGCCTCCAGACCCCTTCTCAGAATAACAGTTTAAATGCATAAAATAAAAACGTAGATGTTTAGAAGGAAATCAATTAGACCAAAACACAGTTCTATCCAAGGACAGCCCCAAAAGAAGGCAGACCAGGATAATAAAACAGGGAGAAAACAAGGCCTGTCCTTCGGAATCCTCCCACCAAAGGAAGCTGGCTAGAGGACAGTGATTTAACAGAAGACAAATGGATTTGCCTCCCCAGACAGAGAAATGAACTCACTCAGAAATTTTTATTTAAAAGTGAAGGGGCTCGTTGCCTGTCTTCTAATAAAGTGCTATAAACGAAACTACTTGTTGTTGAATTTCAACGGTGTTCCATTTATCACGTTTCCAGAACATCTAGTCCCTTTCTTAATTTCTGCTTACTCTCTCATCATCTCTATCCCAATCTTTGATCTAATTCTTAGACGTTGACAAAGGATTTGGCTTATCCTGCCTCCCTGCACGAGAGCCCGCCTCCTCCCTAATAATGAAGCAAACAGCACTAGAAGGGTTCCAATGTACGTATCCCCTACGTGAACAGGAACTGACATCGGGAGCCTCGTAGCCTGCTTGATCGCACGCTTAGTCATTCCTGGTAATGCATCCGCTGGGCTTGACCCTGTGGGGTGGGGATGCGTTATGGCATGCCGAATCTGACACCCTTCACGGCACCTTTCCAAAGTATTTTAAAGAGGTGTGCATGTGCCCACGGGGTGAAATGTGGTCCCTGCACCATCTCTTCGTTTGGGAAACTCCCCTAACACTTCTTTAATAGAAGATAATGATTTAAATATCTCCAGACCCAGAAGGCAGACACGCCTCTCTATTTTCTCTTCTCGTTAATTGCCTTTTTGTCCAAAGGACTCAATCAGCCATGTCTACCTTACAGAATGGTTTCAGACAAAACTCTCATATTCCTTGTATCGTGGTGTCCTTTCTAATAATTGGTATCAGTTCACATAAATATTAAAATGCAGTACCCTTACCCTTGTAAATGAGGACTCAATAATCCTCTATTTTTTTTTCTCTCTCTCAAGCACCTTTACCCAGAACCTTCTTCCCTTTTACATCTCAGAGCAGAGAGAGGAATAAAAAATTAAAAAATATTAGATATTGCCTTTTGACTTGACTGCTAACACAATAAAGCAGCCCTGTAAACTGAATCATGGGAGTCTGCTGTTCTTATTGCTCTCTTCGCTGGTATTACTTCATGGATATTAGAACCCTTAGGGATATTGGAATATGAATAAAGATTTTTTTTTAAATCAGCTAGGTTTTTTTTTTTTTTTTTTTTTGCTTGGTTCTGTTTCTAAAAATAATGCAGTTTGCAAAAACAGAAGGTTTGGTTTATAACACAAACAAAATTGTTACATTCTGAATGGGTTGTAAGTACCTGATTCTTTGCCTTTTTACTCATCCCTGCAAAAAAAAAAAAAAAAAAAAATCTGCAAATCCATTTGCTAAGCAGCTGTACCTCTGTGTGGGACAGATAACAACCTGTACGAGCCAGGGTCTGCTGTGAATCGGAGCTGATAGGCCTGAATCTCATAGCTTTTTTTAAATGCTAATGACAAGAAACATTTCCGAAGCCAAAACGCTCTTGTAGATCTGTCTTCCTCTATTATGACTGATATTTGCTTGTAAGTACATAGAACACTTGTTCCCGGTCCCTTATCTGCGGGGCTGCAGCATGCTGGCCTACATGCCATTCAGCACAATATGATGCACAAACATCTTCTATATAATTTTTCATTTTCGACTTAAAAACAGTAGAGGCAAAATAGGATTGCTGCAAATCTAACAAAGAGATGGCATTATTTCCAAATAAAAATGTGCATTTTTCCAAAGAATTTATTTGTCTAGCAGCATGAAGTTCATACATAGCAATGCTGGGGAAAGGGTGTTGAATTGCGATTAGGAAGGAAGGACTTAGGGGGAGAAACAAAACCCATCTTTTCTCCTGCCCGAGAATAATTAAACCAACTTATTTCTCACCACAATTAAAAGTTCAGCTTTTCTGAACCGCGCTTTTGCAGTGTCACGAAACGCGGCAGATGTAATAATGCTGAAATACGTACCGTAATTACAAAGGAATGAGACTAGAAAGTGACACGGAGGGCTGAAGGCAGGAAAGAAATCATCTATTCTCACACCTGCCATTGGCAGAACACTCCAAACGGCGTTATTTATCTTTTTTAATTTCTTGCCGCAAAGGCTGCCTCGTTGTAGGTCTTCTTCACCATTGATACGATCCTTGGGCTTCCAGAAACAGTGCTAATAGCCGAGTGGAAGCCTTGAGCTTGAGGTTCTCCGATGACCTAGCTTCTTCGCGCTCTGCAACAGCATTGTAATTGCAAATGGACTTGAGCTGCATAAAGCCGAGGACCCTATTTCTAGGACAGGAGCACAAAAGAGACCAGGGCAGGTGGCAGCAAGGTCAAAGGGCAACTAGGGTGACTGGCCAAATTGAAAACCTCTCGTGAACTTGGAACACAGCTGGAAACCTCCACTCACACAGGCTTGCCTTCACCGACCAAAGAGGTGCCTTACAAATGCACCTAGGTTTAATTTTTAATGATCAGCTGTCTTTGTTTTTCCCAGTTTGATGTGTTTAACACAATTGGAAAATCCCCAAGTGAGGTAAAAACGGCTTGGGTTGTGGCCCACATGACCTTTTTCCTGCACTTCAAGTCACTTAGTTTGTTCCCTAATTATTTTGAGGAGACCTGAGGAAAAGAGCGATAGTAAATACTTTGCCACCATTGCTGGGTGGTCACAGTAAGTTTTCAGCATGAATCCAATTTCTGAACCCTTAGTCTATGACTCAGTGAAAATACAACAACCTTCACCAAGAGCTCGCCACTGTTTAAGTTTGACCAGCTTTCTTTTTTTCCAAAAATGCCAATCAATGATAAAAGAAAATTTCACACTTTTTGCAATTGTATAGTTATTCTGCTTAATTGTTTGCATCGACCAAACGTATCCATCAGCTGCCAGACCCCTGCTAATTTGTGAGCTATGTTCACCCTGCGTTTTAAGATTTCCATATGGTACGGTACACAGAGCATTTTGCTGAGGGTCTTGGAGACCCAGGTTTCATCCTCGCCCAACCAGGAACGAGCTGTGTGACTTAGAACAAATCACTTGACACCTCTGGATCTGTTTATCTGGAGTTCGAAGTGGTTACATGAAAAGAACTCTTCTGGCTGTAAAATTCTGCAACTGGCTTCCCATATCCTTCTCATTTGGGACCACTTGTCTCACCACCATTGGCTCCTGTTAACTGCTAAATACCACAGAGCAATTTTCTAAGTGCTCATTTCAAATGATAGCGAAAGCTCTTGGAGAACCTTGTCTTTCAGCATTACCGTAGTCATGCTTAAGTTACAACTGGTTTCTCCTTTACTAGACACTGCTAACGGCAACGCCACAGTCCAACACGCACTCCACAGGTCTAACTTATTAATGGTCTATGCTAATGCAATTTCCAGAAAGTATGCTGTTATTAAATTTTCTGGAATTTCAACACAGCTAAACAACATATAACTGCTTTGATAAATGACTCCGAATAGATTTAGTCATTTGTATAAGGGTGGCTCTCATTTATGTAAGAAGCCTAAATCCATTTAAGGTTAATTTCTAATTTTCTTATATTTATGTCATTCAGAAATACACGGCTGATCCAGGAGCAATCTTTCCAAAACCCAAGTGAACTATTAATTTTGTTTGGGTTAAAGCAGAAAATGTTAACAGTGTACAGGATCCATAATTTGCCAGTTACTCTTCACACTCCTTCCAAATACAGAGTATGCATTTTTTTTTCTCATTTTCTATGACTGAGATTTTGGGTAGCATCTCTGCTTTCTTATCTTAAATACAAAGAAAAAGATAGATGACTTTATTAAGCCACATTTCCTAGTAAATATCAAATGAACATTAAAATTTTCATAGACGGAGCCATCTGCATTTTATACTGCTTTTAATGATTTGGATGAAGCTATTATAGCAAAAAATTCTAGGTCCCTTTCTTTGAGCTTCTATTTATAAAATACACCCAAATGAAGAGTCAACTTCTTCATTGTCATTATTTAAAAATAATCACTGTATTGTTCAATTTTGTCTGATGTTATGCTGGGCACTATAAGTAGAGCCATTTATACAGTTACGATTACTGCCTCACGGAAGAGGCAATGACAGTAAGATGGATTCACCCACATGGAACTCGCAGATTATAAAATATAAGCATCAGGTAAGATTTCTACAAGGAGGGTAGAAAAGTGGTGAATGTTAAATACCGTGCTCTGATAACATCCTATGCTGTAGGCTTTGGCAGGCAGTTAATTACACACACATACCTCAAGAACCGTAATACAGGTAAGTGACTTGAAAGTCACAGACACAATTTGATGTTTCTGCAATGGGACAATTTATTTATTTTTTTAAAGAATTATTTTATTTAACTTTATTTATTATTATTATTATTATTATTATTATTATTTTACAGTATGATCAGAGAGAGACAGAGAAAGAGACAGAGGGAAAGTGAGAAAGCAAGCTGCCAGTTCCAGGACTTGAACTGCAGTCAGCCATGTGAGAGTCCAGGGCTTTAACCACTATGCCACCTGCCAGCCCCCTCTTATGGGACAATTTATTAAAGAATTTTGAAAGTTCATAAACAAGTTGGAAAGGAAATGAGATGACTGATTTTTACTTTTTTTTTTACCAAATTTATTTATTTATTCATTGACCTAACATTTATCGAGTTCCTTCTCTGTGCTGAACAGCATATTTTGCTAAGTTCAATGTAATTCATAAGAGAAATAAAATGCTCAAGAAATCTCACTGATTCTTAAAGCATTTTCATCATCACATTTGCAAACCAAGTGAAACAGAAAAGATATGGTTAATAAAATACTTAACTCTAATTGTTTTAAATCAAAGAAAAATTAAAGCGATGGCATCTTTACCATCTTTTTAAACTATCACTGGATATATCTCAGAAATTTATCCCAGGCATTCTTTCACAATAATAGGATATATGATCATTGCATTTAACTTTTTTTTTTTTTTGACATTTTTGCCATAGGACCTGTGTGCTTGCCAGCTAGGAGAAAGTGAGAAATCACGCCCCGGGCATGGGTGGGGGGGAGTGTCTCCTCTGTTCTTCTGGGATTTCGAGCATGCATGCACACACACCGACAGCCTTTTCAAGCTGCCAGGTCCAGGATTCGAACTGCAGTCAACCATGGAAGGGTCCGGTGCCTTAACCACTACGCCATCCCAAGACACGACCATTCCGGTAACTCTGGATTAACTGAAGATCGATGATGCAGATCATTGTCATGCTTAATCTCCAATTAGCTGTGAAGGTGCTGGGAAGGTAGCTAAGACAATGCTACATGCAAGGTATAAATAGATGCATGTCGTGAGCACGAGTATTGAAGCTGCATAGCACGTTGTTTCAATTTGGTATTCCTGCCTCTGGACATACCTCACTCAGAGACCTGAGAAATCCCCCCTTCTCCCCATACATACTCTGCAAGCTTCATTCCAGGGTGTCTCATCTATAGCCAGACCAAACAGATGTCCCATTTCCTCAGGACCTCACAGTTCCCCTCTTGGCCTGGCATCATTATCAATAGTTTCCATCAACACTTTTACCAAGACCCTGGCGAGGGATGAGTAATTAATTACATAGGCCCCTACCATAACACAATCTTTGATACATACCCCTACATTAGAATTGAATTCTAGTCCTAACACAGTAACCGAAATGTGTCAATCAGCAAAGTTATGAATTCCTACTGGAATTTATAATCTTCCTTTCCCGTGTAATAAACATGGTCTTTTGAAAAAATAGGCTGAACATCTACCCAGTCTGATGCGTGGAAATGGCCTATCTGCGTATGGCCCGGCGAATCGTACCTTTCCTCCAATTACACTCAATAATTTGCTAAAAATTCCCAGGGCCCAGCTAAGCCCTATTGGATTCTGCAGAGTCTGACTCTGCCCCCAAACTTAAGAATAAAAAATGTATTTTACTTGTTAGTGTCTCCCACTGCCATTAGCACTCAACCTGGATTGTAAGAACCCCTCAGTAAAAATGTGTTGAAATGTTTAAAATATCCAATCAGAACACCTGGGTGGTTGGCCTGCCTCTTTGCTTCCTGTCCAGCTATTTATCATCATGTAGACCTAAACAAATCTGGAAAACAGGAACATGCCAAGCCTTTTCTGTTTGTGTGCTTGTAGGGAGAAGTGCACAGCTGTAAGTGCACGGAAGGAAAAAGCCTTCGCATTTAAATCATCGCTTCTCCTTTTAGTGACTTTTCAATTTCTCTTCATGTTCTTTTTGAAGGCAACTATCAGGTCATCAGGAAAGTCATGACTTCCTGACAACACCAATAATATAACCAGACATTATAAAAGTATAAAAAGGAGGCAGGTCTTCCCCAAAAAGACCTATCAACAACAGTTGCTTCTTGGATAAAGTCAGGTTTCAAGACAGAATCTCACTAAAGAAATCAGTGCTTGATGGTCTATCTTGTCTTAACCTGTATAACAACTTTTAAAGTCTTGGTTCCATGAGAAGACCCTAATGGTCATGGGAGAATAGTGAGGGGGGTGAAATGGGGAATTACAGGAGAGTTTTAAATAGTCTTTTGCTTATTCTGACTGCTAGAGAGTTGAGATTTGTCCACAAGTTACTGACAAGAATTGCAATATTTAAATAAACTGTCATAAACTGTTCCAAAGCATTGTGCCTCAGTTTTCACATTCCCAAGTTGTAATCTGTGATTTTTTTTTTAATCACAACTTTAGCACACTTGTGATTTTTTTTTTTTCCAGATCACCCAAGCAGACTAAATAAATGCGTTTTCACATTCCCAAGTTGTAATCTGTGATTTTTTTTTTAATCACAACTTTAGCACACTTGTGATTTTTGTTTCCAGATCACCCAAGCAGACTGAATAAATGCTGTGTCTATGCCTAATGGAATGATTTTGATGAGCCTACCACAAGGGATGGAGTGAAAACCATCATATCATTTGGCATCATCTGGTAAAGAAAAGGTTTTTAGAACATCCATCCAGCTTTGAAAACCAACAAAAAGACAAAGTGGATTTCAAGCTGGAAAGGAAGGATATACAGGATCGGGCCCGGGAGCCCAGACTCCAGAGTGACACAACATGTTCTTTTGACAGGTTTGAGTCTGGGAGCTTTCTCCTTTCATCGGCCAACATAAAAGTTGTTTCAGAAAGAAGTCGGGAACAGAGGAAGACTTTCATTTACAAAAGAAAGTTTAATGGCACAGTGTCTGCTAGGAACGTTATTTACACTGCACCTGGCAGTGTTTTTAACTATCTATGGAACTGAGTTTCTGGTGCTAACACTGACAAAAAATAGTGCATTTCTGCACCCAACGCGTAAACTCCTGTCACGTTTGTTTGAACCAGGGCTCCCATGAGCAACAGCAGTTTTTAATGAAAAAAGTTCTGGCAGAGAGAAAGCATGCTTGCATTTTTTTTTTGTGGGTGTGGGTGTGGGTCTGCCAACCCCGGCTTCTACATGTAGGGGACAGCGTCACCGAGAGCTCTGTGCTGAACCCTGGACAGTGCGTGCCACCCCCAACTCAGTTGACAAATCTCGGTGCTTCCCCTCTCAGGATAAAATCGTCTCCAAAAGCAGGAAATGAACGAGACTGCACCGAGGAAAGCTCTGCATTCATCGCGTAACTCTTCCCACTCAAGGCAAGATGTTGGAGTTTTTCTTTGTAAGAATTCTAACTTCATCTAAAAGCCCTGTCTTTTCTTTTCTTTTTACGGTCCAAGAAAATATGATCCAGACAGTCAGTTGTCCAACTTGTTCAGCAAGAAAGGAAAGACACAGGACTGTCCATGTAGAAATGAGGTCCCACGACCAAGTCGGCATGGCCCGCGGCTGTGGTTTCTCAGCCACGAACTTCGACTTCCTCTTCATCATGACTCTCATGGAGGCAGTAAGAATGTCGGCTCAGGTCATCCCAGATTTCCACCCCGACTCTAAAATGAGTCCATGCTTCTCTAAGAGGATACTAGCTTTAGTGCCACACACATTTTAGTTAGATATAAAAAAGTTTCTTTCTCATGCACTTAAATGCTGATCATGAAGGGAAGGGGGATTCTGAGCTGCAAAGCCTGCAGATCCTGCCCAACAGCCCCCGGAAACATGCAGACACAGTATCATGTCCTGCCGTGGTCAGAGAGACCCACACAGGAAGCGAACCCGGTGTGAAGACCAAGTCTGACGAAGACATCCAGTGGCAATGCATACGCTATATTGGCTATCAGGAAAAGAAGGTGGTGCATCTCATTCGCAACCACCCTCCTACGGTTCAAACGGGGAGTTGGTGTTAACCTCCAGCAAATTTTAAATGCAGAAAAAATATAAACATTTGGAACATAGCAAATACACCTTCTGGTTGATATTGCTACTCAGCAGGTTCAGGCAACACGGGCAGCCCGGGTTCAATTCCCCACCCCTCTGAAAAGCTAGGGAAGATGGAGCACACCTGTAGTCCCAGCTATTCAGAAAGCCTAGGAAGGATCATGACATAGCAAGAAACACACACACATACAAAGCTTTTCCTTGTGAGTTTCTTCTTCTTAAAGTTTTTGGTTGTTGTTTCTTCCATAAGAGAGAGACAGGGAGAGAGAGCAGCACCCCACACCGCGAACCACCCCCAGGCTCAGGAGAACACTTGAGCATTGGCCCAGCGCGCTCAGGAAGGTCTGACTGCAACCTAGGGCTTGTCCCTCGTGTGCGTTACTGCTGTGCCACCTGGCTTTTCCTTGTGATTTTCTAACTTCATCTCCAGCTTAATCTTTTGTCCAGACAGGCCTGCCGTTTTAAAAACTGGAACTACAAATTCGCATCTCTTCCCTAGAGTCCTGATCTCCCTCCCTCCTACACTCCATTCTGCCACGGATGACCACAGGCTGCCCGGCTTCCCGGACCCCGCAGGACAGCCTAGAGCAGAAACCGAATTTACCCTGGGACACTGCATCACTGGAGTATCCATAAAACTCCATTCTGCCACGGATGACCACAGGCTGCCCGGCTTCCCGGACCCCACAGGACAGCCTAGAGCAGAAACCGAATTTACCCTGGGACACTGCATCACTGGAGTATCCATAAAACTCCATTCTGCCACGGATGACCACAGGCTGCCCGGCTTCCCGGACCCCGCAGGACAGCCTAGAGCAGAAACCGAATTTACCCTGGGACACTGCATCACTGGAGTATCCATAAAAGCTCGTTACAGAGGGTCAGGAAGGGAGCAGCTTCCAATTCCTAAAATACTTCTCTACCCTGCAAGGGGCAGCCTGCATGTGACCTGCGCTACCCACTTGTGGGTCCTGCATTCGTACATTCTCTCCACTGCCGGGAGTCGCTCTCTCCACACGGAGCTCAAGCACGTCCTGGGTGTGTAGGCCAGTCTGAGCATGGCCACACTCGGCTTTGTCACCGGAGCGCCTAGCTACACTCTCAGTCCTCATGCACCAACCACAGACTTAGCTGGAGCGGGGAGGGGGCTGGGCCAACAAAGAAGTCCACAGATGTAGAGACGGCATTTATGTCCTGTAGGGACACCCTTGAAACATGTTAAAAAATGTCAGTCAAGACATCTGGTCAGCTGTCCTAATCCATATTGGGGTTTTTAGACCGCTGCTACGCCCCAATATGCTCTGCTCATTGCCAATATGCTTCCTCCGCAGAAGCAGCGTGTGTCCCCTCTGGCTCCTCAGTGTGTCCCCGGCATCGCTGTTTATACAGTCACGTCCGGAGCACAGTGGAAGCCACACACTGTCTCTCGTGCGTCTGGCTAACGGAACGGGTCAGACCAGCCTTGTGCAATCAGCGATGGGGGCCGATTGGCTGAGGTCGGCTCCATCTTGCAGACTGCGAAACAATCAGCTGTCACCAGTGCCATGCGGCAGATGGACAGTTTGTATGGATTTCCAGTCCGGCGCCAAACCCTTTAGAAGCGTTGGCAGACCCGGCCCGTCGGGCAGCAGCCTCTGCTGTCCTGCAGATGGCTGTGGTGGCCATCTTGCCTCTGCATCCTGAGAGGCCCGGGTCTTGCTTTCAGGAAGCCTGCACTCTGACCTCGGCCTGTGGCCGGCTAGCCAGCTGGGTCGCTGGGCCAGGACCACCCGCCACAAGCCAGAACCCCCCGCCAGCTTTCCATGCTA
>NW_006208670.1:1943337-1959609 GCF_000334495.1 Tupaia belangeri chinensis | reverse complement strand
CCCGCCCCCCCCCGCCACAAGCCAGAACCCTCTGCCAGCTTTCCATGCTAAGACGGCAGCTAAGACGTTCTTTCTTTAAAAAGGAAAGCACAAACATACTTATCTGCCTCCTCCTTCTAGCCCAGAGTCCCAGGGTGAACAGGAGCCGTTACAGGCACCTAGATGCTCCCTTAAAACAAAACCGAAGCGGGCGGGATAAAAAGGAGAGCTAAAGCCCGGACTGCTTGCTTCCTCCTGTCCCCAGACTTGCCGAGAGGTCACAGGGTAGGCCCCCTAATAATCTTGGCTTCCTTGTCCCCTGGCATTGCCACCCACAGCGGCAGCAGTTGGGTAGTTTCTGAATAATCGAGATTGTAAATGGCAAGGTGTTCAATCGAGGCCACTCTAAGACCCCCTCCCAGCTCTGCTGCATCCCCGCCTGACTTGCCTGCAGCCTCAGAGCAGAACAAAGCGACGTCTTCCTGGTGGTCAGACTAATCTCATGCCATGAACAGTCCAGGGTAATCTGTCCAAAGCTGGGCCTGGAGGTCTTCCAAGCTGAGCTCTCACACATTCAGTAGAAGCAGTTAGAACTGTGACTGGCACTGCTAGTTAAGTCACGCGCCGCACCACGGGGGCAGGCGTGGGTCTCTCTTGCTCATAAGATCAACCTAGAAATTTCCACTTCCCTCCACACCCGCTTCATAGAGTGGGATAGGCAGGGAGAAGTTTAGAGCAAATGGCTGACAAAAATTAAAAAAAAAAAAAATAGACCTCAGTGAAAATAAATTCAATAATGTGTGATTTCCAGCCACTCAAAAGTAATAGAAATATTTGGTAAAAATATATAGATATAAATTGCCAATTAATGCAAACTGGTTAAAGCCAGTAAATGGGAAAAAAATAAAAAGTTAATTAGAGCTTTTTGAAGCTTTGTTATATATACATCATTTGCAGGTGCTACAAAAGTGAAAAATAACCATTATAATTACTAGTATTCAAAGATTCATATTTTTCTCGTGTAATTTATTTAGGATTATCAGTTTCCTTGTAGTTATACAAAAGGCCTGTCAAGGTGTTTCCCACGTGTTTGGCTCGTGTGTGTTCCAAAAACAAGCCAAAACGCTGTTGTATTTCACCCAGTACAGGGGAGCTACTCTGAAGAAGAAGAAAAAGAAAAAAAATAGGCCAAGTTTTACCTGGATCTCTATCTTGGTGAAATTATCTTACATATGTTTTAATTTTTTTCCTTGTTCTTTCTGTCTTTCTCTCTCTCTCTCTCTTTGTTAAAATACATCTGTGTTTGTCGACTGCCCCAGATCATATCTAAGTGAGGAGTGGGTGTGCTAGCAGCTGGTATAGTATGTGTAGCTTAACAATACATATCATTACATTATTTACAGCTCATTTTATGTTATTCAATAGTAAACTGCAAATTAACCCTTCAGGAGCCAGACAGAGAGCAGGCTCTGGGAGGTCTGGGCTCTCCAGCGAAGGCGATTTCCCCCTGGCAGAATTGCTCAGGGTCCGCCTCTAACTGTGTTCATAAACACGGAAGTGGTTCATTACGGCGGGATGCCCACCAGAGCCAGCTAATCCCTCTCTCAGGAAATCTCTTTCATAATGATCTTCCTTACCACACCACACTGCTGCTGATGCTGATCACACAGGTTACAAAGGGGACTGAGGGCGGCAGTCAATTAACGCGCTGGCGCTCTCACCTCCTTTATTAGAGTGCGCTGGGCACCAGGGGGACTCGGGCTCGTGCTGCTGGCCATGGGAAGACCCATGCGACGCCCTTTCCTGCAGCCTCAGCCCTGTCTTCGGTTCCCAGGGACACACATCATGGCCTGACCTCGTTAGGCACTGGTTCGAAGGCCGCCCAATGCGCAGCCAAAGCTGGGGAAGGTGCGCACCCCGGAAGCGCCGTTCCCACTCCGGGGAGAACAGTCACCACGCTGGCCTCAGACCATGGCGCCCTCGGCTGACTGCGAAGTTGGGTTTTCTGTGTACCCACCGTCCACCGACTCTCGTCCACACTCTGGGCGAACAGAAGCCAGAGAGGCCAGACGACAGGGGGGAAGTCCCTCAGCTTGTGAGAAGCCAGACCCGAATGAGCAAATGCAGAGTTCCTGATTCCTAGAGGGGCCCCTCATCGCCTGGTGCTTTCTCTATGCACAAGGCAGTCACGAACAAGCAACCTTTTCGGACTGAACCCCGCGAAGAGAAGCAACCAGGGGACTTCAAAATGGAATTCAAGGACAAGGTCATCTGGGTGCAGATAAAATAAAACAAAAACTTTAAATCCAGCCATAGTGGTTTCAAATGACACAATTTCCACAAGCCTTCTGGAGAGCTCTCATAGAAGAATAAATATAAATAAATTGGAAAGGATAGAGAGAGAGAATTTTAAACTGAGTTGTGAGAAAGAAATGACAAGTTTCAAATAAGTTCTTTGCTAATCGTTTTTTTTTTTTTTTTGGTTTCTCTTTTGCTGCTCTAAAACACATTAATGGGGAAAGAAGTGTATATACTGGGTCAAAATGTAATGCATCCTTCGTAAGGCGGAGTGTTCTGGAAAAGGACACAATATCAGATGAGGACGAGGCCGGTGCTATTTCACTACCCAAACACCACTGCTAACCTGTACAGAACTCAAGAATAGCTTGTTGCTGAATTAATCAGTCTCAAGATTATCAGCAATTTAGCTACATTTTGTTAGTAATTAGTTTGATAAATTAAGCTCTGCAATAGAAAACATGACATCTTATTGTTCCTGAGGTTTTATGGTCTTTTTTCTAAAAACAGCAGCTTTCTTTTCAAACACTGATTTCTATTGCAAGGAAACAAACAACAAAATCCAAAGTTTACCGAATCTGGCTCCAGACAACAGCCTGCCCCAGATTCACTGGGCAAAAAATCAAAGATTAGCAGTTCATAATGCAAACTTCAAACGTGGGTTAAAGTAATATTCAAATCCTGGGACTGTGGGCAATGGTTTCTAGATAGTGAGGAAATACCAGTTCCATTTCTTCGTGTTCTTCTTTCTTTCCTACAATCAGGGAACAATTTGGCTGGTGGAGAAATAATGAAAGCTGGTAAAAGGTGGAGCAACGTTTTCTGCTTATCTGAATGGCTCCCTGCGTATTACGAGTACAGAATGCTACACTGGAAGCCAGGCTCTTTCACATCGAAACTGTCCACAGACAAAATGATTTCTTGGGGCTCGTTTTCATTCAGGGGCTAGTGAAAGTTATTCGAAAGGACCAAAGCCATTTCAGGAGGGGAAGACCATATGAACACGGCCACAGGGTCAGGGCCGATCCTTCTCTCTCCAAGATTCCAAAGGCTGCCGAGGCTCCGGTGATACAGTTCCCTCCCTTTCACGATGCATGGAAATGAGGGAAGGTACCTTCCTCCGAAACACGCTAAAAATATAGCAATTACCCGATACAGATGTGGTGTTATAAACTCCCGTTCCAAAGCATTCTGCTTCAGCCACGATTTCCATTGCAGAAAACTGTACTAATAGAAACATCCCTATTAATCTGAATTTGAGATATTTCATACCATGTATATTACCTTTCTGCTGCCTGCAACCTTCTGCCAGGTTTTCTTTTTTTTTTTTTCTTTTTTAGGAGGTGCTTTGAGAGGACCATACCATGAGAACAATACACAGCTGCTGTATAGAGATATCTAATTGTCAATATTGTGGAAATTCTACAGCTTATTACGTGCATTCAGTCTAATTCTGGGCAAATTGCCAGTCACTTCAGGGACAATCAAGTGAGCCACATTACACGTGGTAGAGCGCCACAGCTTTAAGACACCCGGCAGTTTTGCCTCTGGCCAGAGAATGTTTGTACCAGTGCTACCGAGTGAAGGGGGGTAACTACAAATAAAATAAAATTTGTATTTTTTCAAGTGGGCTGCATTTCAAGCCCAGATGTTAGTAATGAAAGATTCAATTTAAGGATTTAAATTACAAATAAATAAAGTATGAAACAGATGTGATTTTTAAGGAAGTTCAAATTATCCAGGAAGAAAAATATCTCTGTGCATGACAAAGTAATAGGGATTGTCTTGAAGAGTCTGTTGAAAACAATCTGCTAAGCGCAATTCACCCTTAGGACAGGATTGGTTTGGAATGGGAAGGACTGGTGGAGCTTGTCATTAAACAAAAATTGTGTTTAATAAAACTTTATAACCGTGATTAATCCTATGAGGCCCTAAAGGAGTTTGCAGTTTCTGATAAACACATTTTCCTTGTTTGCAATGGTAATGATATTTTGAAGTGAATGGAATAAGAACAACAACAACAACAACCTCTAAGAGTAGAGAAAGGAAAGTCTGACAGGTACCACCTAGGCAGACATTACAGGGACACGCAAGCAGCAAGGCCACGCGTTAGGAAACTGCCTGGCTGTGTGTGACGCGGGCGCCGAAATGGGCGCGCACGTTACAGAGAAACACGGCTCTCGAGCAGGCGGTGACGGAGGCCATTCTTAGTAAAGACAAGCTAATAAGGCTTTTTTTTAATTTTTATTTTTATATATATATATGTTTTATTCTAAGCTCATCATTCGGTTTGTCTACCCAAAGGATGACAGTGATTTAAGACGCAGTGTCTCCTATTTGGAAACTAGCCCATCAAGATGAAATGCGAAGGGACTATCCAGAGCTGCCCAGTACAGTAGCCACTGGTCACACGTGGCTGCTCAATTCATTAAAATTGCACATTCCATGTCTGGTCCTGAGAGCCACGTTTCAGGCCCTCCACAGCCATATGTAGCTAGTGGCCACTGTGCGAGACAGCCCAGATAAAGAACATCTCATTTCTGCTGCGCTATGAAGTTGTACTGGACAGCATTGCGTTAGTGGTGGAGGAAGATTCGATTTGGACACTGGGACATAACATTTGATTCTCAGTTCTCGTCTTCCTAGCCAAGAAGCCTTGTGCTGTTTGCTTTCCCCTCATTCTGGATCGCATGCACACCTGTGCGTGCAGAGGCTCACCCACAATGCTGAGAAACCAGGTCGCCAGAAATAACCATGACCTAACTTTCATGAGACTCCAAGGAAAACCCAACCTACAGAGCCCAGCTCTGCTGCCCTGACTCCCACTTGCCGGTTGGTTTCTACAACAGGTGACTGAGGACAGACTCCTCCAGAATCTCATTTTCTATGGACAGGCGTGGTGCAGGTGCCATCGTGCCAATAGCCAGACCTCGGCTAATCAAAAGCCCAGCAAGTTAAATCATCCTGCAGCAACTCGGAGGTGGAGAGATGCAAACTGCAAAGAACAGGCCTTTCATAGGAGAACCAGTTCAGAAAAAAATGTTCATTTTTGCATACGAGCCTAAAAACTGCGTCCCGTGTGCAATGGAGGCTTTCTCCTGGGCATCCATCTTCCCTCGCGCCACTGAGCCTCCTCGGAGTGCCAGCTCGCACACGAACCCACCCTGGAAGCTCAGCACAGCGTCTGTGTGCACGGGGCAGCATCCCTGTGCCACATGAACTTTGCCTGACTCCTCGGGACTGCCAGAAGCCATTTCACTGGATTCTGGCTGTGACAGAGCAGCACTGCCTCCCTGGCATCAGATGGAAAATGTAATTTTATGAAAACTCGAAAGTCAAAACCTTTCAAAAGTCAAAACCCTCAATTCGTGCCAGAGTCATTATTGAGAGACTTTCCTACGGTCTTCAATTTCCAAGAGCACTTTCGAAATGTGCACATCCTCCTCTACAGTAAAATAGATGGCTGTCCGTCATCTCTCACACAGACTTCCCCTCAGTCTCTGCTTCTTCCAAGATGTGCGTTTCACAAGCCACATGTATTCTCTTTAATATATTAGGGTAATGCGAATATTAAAAGAATCCTCGAAGGGTCAGCCTCTTAGCAGTGGTTAAGGGAGCAGGATCCCACACAGCTGACCACGGTTCAAATCTTGGTCTCTCTGGCTTGAAAAACACACCAGGTGCATATGCATGCATGCCCCAAATCCTGACAGGAGAGAGAAATGGAGCAGAAGGGATTTCAGTATGACTATACCCCACTGAGAGGCTCTGTCTCTCTCTGTCTCTTTCTCTCTCTCTCTGGCAAGCACATGCACCCCTTGCCAATTATAAAAGAAAGGAAAAGAAAGAAAGAATTCTATGGTACTGGACTATTGTACTTTCAAGGTAGTCTAGCCCACAGTTCATAACTTGGGGCCCACTAAGGGATAATAGGGGATTTGTAAATGGGGCTCCATGATTCAAGTAGATCTTCTATTGTATATAAAATCATATACGGCCAGCTTTGCGCAGTGGCAGTATCGTAGCCAATGAGGTTTATCCGAGGCGCGATTATTGCTAATTAAAATCACATACGGGCATTTTTATGATGAGAGGGTGCACAGCCAGTATCAAATCCTCCAAGACCTCTAATCTAGCCCATTTTAAATAAGGAAACTGAGGCCCTGAGGAATAAAAGGACTTTCCACGGAGTCAGCGAGCTCGTTCGTGGTTCGGGCGAGACTGGAAACTCTTCTCCAGAGTCATGACCCACTGTGATTTTCATATAACAGGCTGCAGAGGGAATTTTCCTCCTTGCCTACAGGTAATCCATATGCCAAACTGAATTGAAAATCCTTGGATTCTTTCTAGGTCAAAAAAGTCAAAGCGAAATAAATATACCACGAATGACAATCATAAGGAACATTCAGTTGTGGATGTGTTGCATTCTGTGTTGTTACTCCACAAGTAACATTTCTTCTGTATTACTGCCACCCCAGTCTCCTCTTCGACTTTCCTCAACTAAGGCCAAAGCATGAGCATGTCCAGTCAGCTGCGTATGCGGAGGTAGACTCTTCTCAGTGAAAAGTTAGACCTGTTGGTCGGCCACCATAATGACCAATGGAATAAAATGCATGACCAGTTCAGTCATGCTGGAGGCTGGCCTAGACCTCCTGGGTCCTCTAGCTGGATTCCCAGTGCTTATCCCTCAGCTTCAGTGTTCTTTACTCCCAGGCTGCCAATGGTTACTCTAACTATCTCCAGAAAGGACTACCCCTCTGCACTGCTTCTGTTTTACCTGGACAGCTCATGCTAGAAACACCTGAGAGTTTACAACTGCTCCCCTCCTTGCCTCCTACACACCAGTCAGCTGCAATCATTTGCTCCATGTCACACAACTTGTTTCAGCTCAGGTTTGTGTTAGTAAGGATGAATGGAACATGACTACAAAGTAATGTTTCTGAATCTGCACATACAACTACCCTAAGAGGCTCTTGGGTGATTTAATAAAGAGAAATAGAGGATAGATAGATAGAGATAGATGATAGAGATAGATAATGAAAGAGAGATAGATATAAATAGATGATAAATATATAGATGATAGACATGGATATAGATAGATAGATATAAATAGATGGATGGTAGTTTATAGATAGATAGATGGATAGATGGATAGACAGACAGACACTTTCTGTGACATGAAATATTTGCCATCTGGTAGTAAATGTCATCCTTGGAAGCAGTCAAAAGTCCAGTGAGCAAAGGTATAGACCAAGCCAAGTAAGATCCTGTGTTGATTCAAAAAGGGCACAAGTGAAAACAAATTAGATGGATTATCCTACATGAACCAGCTCTGAGAAACGCTCCCGAGGAAGCACTCAAAACATTCTAGACAATGCCAGTGACACCGAGTTTTTGAACGTTTTCATTGCTGAGTGTTTATTAAAAAGTCTGGCTCTTTATTTCACTTGGTAGGAGTTGCGATGTTCACACGAGACCAAGCATCTCTGCCATTCTGAGGAAGAGTGGACTCGATGGCTCTCTTTAAAAGTCTTCTCTTCCGTTTAAATAAATAAATAACTGAAACTTTTTAGTTGTTGTTGCTTTGTGGTCAATAAGAACCTTGTGGTTTCAGATCAGGAAGGAAATTGCCAGAGAGACTAAAATAGTAGAGAAGACAGATACGAGTAAAAGAAAGAGAAAAAAAACACCATCCTTGGAGAGAAGAGCAGACTGAGAGTGAAGTCGCTACTGGAGAGAGCAGCAGCAGAATTGTAGAACACTGGGCCAAGCCAGGAGTCCTGGGTTCCAATTCTGAGGTTCTGTCCTGTACTAATTTATTCAAGTCATTTAGCCTACCTGAGCCTAGTTTTCTCACCTATGTGAAGGGCATATCTACTCTCAGGATTTGGTGGGTCAATTGAGATAAGTTACATAAAAATGTTTTGTGGGACCAGCAGTTAGCATAATGGCTGTTGCTGGACTCCCATGTAGTCCACTGCAGTTGGAGTCCCAGACCCGGTGACTTAAACTCACGCTGGGCACATGTGCGTGCATGCCCAAGATCCCAAGAGGAGAATGGAGGAGGAGGGATTGCGGTGTGACCATCCCCCCTGGGGGGGTGACTTCTCACTTTCTGTCTCTCTGTCTTTCTGGCGAATATATGCGCCCTATGGCAGAAACCTCTCAAAAAAAAAAATGTTTTGTGAACCAGGAAATGCTAGATTGCTTATAAGATGAAAAGTAGCAACGTTTGGGAACTCTGAGCCACCCCTGTCCTCACACCAACACCACCATCTACCTGACAGAGAGAATTCCTCCTTCTGTAGTCTCCCTTCCCTTGCCCCAGGACCTCTGCAACCTCCTCTGTGGAGTTCACCTTCCCTACCTGCTTCTTTGGGGTTTTTGGATGCAGAATTGAGAGAACTAAGACAAAAGATCCCAGTAGAAAAGAAAAATGGCTAAAGACAATTTGCATAATGAAGTGTTAAAGGGAAGGGAGACTGGAAGGCCAGAGTGTGATAGAAGTACATCTTGAAGATAGAGAAATTTGTAAGTGATTTAAGGAGAGAGGAACTGGGTTTATTGGAAAATGGGAGAGGGTTTTTGAAGAGTTGCTGTGAGTTCTGATTCGATCCTGCTGCAGATTTCCAAAGTTCCAATACAAGAGAATTCCTTTTTAATTACTTTTAGCTTGGAAAATCTGATTCTTGAACAAGATGTGACTTTGAGACTGAGACAGATGGAACCCCAGATTTATAAGGGTTATAAACTGCAGCTGGTTGGACTGAGGAGTTTGAACTCATCAAGGTATAAACATGAAATTATTTGATTTTGCTAGGAATTGCCGCCAACTGTGCTCTGCCAGACCACTCCGATTTTCTGCCGATTACTGGACATCCGTAATGACAGCTCAGCCTGACTCCATAACTTTTTCAATGATTTTCAGTACTAAAACAATCTCACGGGGCCAACCAGTGTCATGGTGGTTACGGTGGCTAGATCCCACAAGACGCCTGTATAGTTCAAGTCTCATACCCGGCAGCTTGAGAAACACACTTGCAGCCCAAAATCCCAAGAGGAGACTGGAGGAGAAGGGATTGTGGCATGGCCATCGCCCCCTGCCACGGGGTGCTTTTCTCACTCTCTCTCTTTCCAGAAGGTACATGATACATCCTATTATTAAAAAAAAAAAAAAAAAAAAAGAAGTTTCTTTTGGGCTACTAAGAGATAGTCCTTAGTATTTAAGAATTCCGTTCTCCTCTGCCCTAAGGGCAGTAACATTGAGGCTCTGCTGGTCTGTAGACAACATTACCTACTCTCTTTCCTATTCTTCTTCCCTATGCTTATTCTTCTTGTGTTCCCACAAAAGAGAGGAGGAGAAAGAGCCTATTTCTTTTTATGATTGCTGTGGCCAACTGGCTGTCTTCTTTGTTGGGCAAAAGCAATGCTTTCTTACATAAACACCCCTGCTGGAGCTGTTCCTGGGCTAGGCACCTGACTCATTGTGTCTCATGGTCCACATAATCTATGTGCTTCAGTTAGACAGTTAGAGGTCTCCACCAGCTCCGCTAATGAGGGGATCCAACTTCACCATCCTCGCCATGTTGAAAAGTGCACCAGTGTCTGCACTGACTCGCAGGAGGTGCTCGCTAATGCACAAGTCCCCCGAGAAAGCCAGCAGTCCTGAATTCCATCTTTTCTCCACATTTCCAATTCTAGAAATTATAGGTGTAACAATCTATCTTCAGTACCACTGAGCAATTAGGTACCCAAGGAGGCAACTCCCCCCCCCCGCTTCCTTAGAGCACTATCACATCACATCATCTTTCCCTGTGCATTCTGCCCCCTAGCCCCGCTCAAGTAGCAAAGAAACAGATCCGCTGGTCCAATGGCTCAGCAGATGGCCAAGCCAGGAGCAAGGTGATAGTTTTCCACTCTTAGCTTCTGAAAAAACAGACCAGATAAGCACTTGTCCACAGGAAAGGAGAGCTGCCTTTGTCCATTCTGATGTCATAACAAAATATCACAGACTGGGTGCTTATAAACAATAGGAATTTGGGACCAGCAGTTAGTGTAATGGCTATGTCACTGGACTCCCATGTAGTCGTCTGCAATTCGAATCCTGGACCTGGAGGTTTAAATTCACACCGGGCACGTGTGCATGCGTGCCCAAGATCCCGAGAGGAGAATGGAGGAGAAAGGATTGCGGCGTGACCATCCCCCCTGGGGGGTGATTTCTCACTTTCTGTCTCTCTGTCTCTCTCTGTCTTTCTGATGAGCACACATGTCCTATAGCAAAAACCTCTCAAAAAAAACAAAATAAAGAAATAAACAAAACAAAAACAATAGGAATTGATTTTTCACAGTCCAAAGTCAAGGTGCCAGCAGGATTAGTGTCTGATGAAGGTTGCTCTCTGCTTCTAAGATGACGCGCACCCTATAGCAAAAAAAAAAAAAAAAAGATGTTGCTACTTCTTCTGGAAGAGAAGAGAAGAACACTGTGTCTTCAAATGGCAGACGAGACAGATGGGCAAGAGGGGCCTAGACTATCAATAGTTCCTGCCAGCCTTTTAATAAGGCACTAATCCATTTACGAAGATGAAACTCTCCTGTCTTAACCATTTCTCAATGGCCTCACCTCTTAATTCTGTTACAATGGAGATGAAGTTTCAGTATAAATTTTGGAGGGGACAGAACCATTCAAAACATAGTGATGAGCTGGCACCTCTGGCAAGGAGTGATGGTCAGCACGGACTCGGAAGGACTCCCTGGGCTTGAGTCCCAGCTTTAACTTACTAGCCACGTGTGCTGGCTTTTTGCCTATTATCTGCTAGCAATGTATTCCCGCTTAGCCTTCTCCGTGGAGTTCCCTGAAACGAGGGCTAGCAGTCGGCGAACTACATTTCCAGACTCCCTAGCCGAAGGGCCTAACGTTACAGATTAAACGAAAAGAAGAGGGGAGAAGGGCTCAGCTCTCCTGTTCTAGCTCCCGCCTGCATCACTGCAGGAGCAGCAGGACTACAGTTCCAATTTCTTAATTCTTGGGCACTCAGGGCACCCACCACGTCATCTCCACTCAGTAGTGTACTAATAGCAGCCACGCTAGCAAGTCCACCTGACCTCCATGGTGGCCTGGCCCTGCTGGCTGCCTGCGTACCAAGCTCACTTTCGCCCGTGTGTGGTTGCCTGTGCCCTCCTAAAGCTCAGAGCACCAGATAGTCGTGACTCTGAGATCCGAGCACCATGTCCTCAAAACTCCCTTCTGAGATTTCATCACTTGCCTGGCAGAGGCTTCTCCAGCCTCCTCCTCCCCCAGGATCTTGGCTACACTTTCTCTTCCATCTCTAGTAATGCCTGAGTCTCACCCCTAGAGATGTTTAACTGATCTTGAGTATAGCCTGCACAACTGGATTTTTAAAAAAAACACTGTTATGCAGAAAAGACAGAGAGCCATTGTAATAAAGTGTTTTACAAATAATGAAAAAAGTTTTATGCAGATGCATCCACATCTTATCATACTATCTCTGTAAGACCATCAGCACATTTGCGGAAATGTTGACCACAGGTAAAGTGGAAGCAAGGGTGGCTGTGTAATTAATCCTTGAAGGCAGATGGTTACTGTTGAAAATCCCACACGCTTAGCAGTAAGTTAGATAATATGCAGGTCACAAGAAGTAATGACACAGTCCCTGATCACCAGATCATTTTAATTTAGAGAAATCAAGATTAATAATCATGAAAAAAATTGAGGAACTATATAGAGACAACAAGGAGATAATTGGCATAATCAGGCAGGATAACATGGACAGTTGGGCACAGTGTTCAAAACAAGTCTGCTCGCTCACGCCTCGCTGCAACAGGTGAACACTCTTACCTCCACCTACAGGGCTCAAATTAGACTGCAGGTGTTCTACATCAGAATCACAGTGTCAATTTTTTTAAATAACTCTTTTGTTTAACTTTTTTTTTTTTAATTTGACCAGAGAGGGACAGAGTGGGGGAGGGGGGAGTGAGAAAGCAAGCCACCAGGTCAGGACTCGAACCGTGGTCAACCCTGTGGGAGTCCAGACCCCTTAACCACCACGCCACCAGCCCGCCCCAGTGTCAATTTTATCTCAAGATTCTCAAGCCCTACCCTGTTGTCTCTGAGTCAGTGGGGCCTGGCAACGGGTCCTTTAACACACTATCCAGGTGATCCTGAGAGAGGTGATTTCCAATCATACATTAAAAACAAACAGAAGAACTGGGTTTAGGAGTTCCTCCACCCCATTTCTCTTTGGCAAGCAGGGCATTTAGTATCTGCGGTTCAGGTGTTTGACCTTCCACCTCATTGCCCCTCCCACTGAGGTGAGCACCCGAGCTCCTCGCAAACTATCTTACACGTTCGGGTACCAAACTGCCCCCTTAAGACTTGACCGAGAAATCTGCACCAACCTTTGCACTAACCTCTGCCCTCGCCTAGCTACCGCCAACCTTGGCATCTCCTAGGCCTCCTCTCTGCCCCTTGCCTGCCTACCGCCTAGTCCTGCCTCTGTGTTCCTAGTCTCATCTCTGAAGCTCACAGCAAGGCTTCCTCCTGACACATGGGCCTGTTCATCTGAGCTGCCCTTTCTAGGAAGGGGACTTCATCTGTACTTGCAGAGAGAAGTCCTCATGACAACCTGAACCCGTAACCTTGGGCACATCGACCCAGAGCTCTAAGCTCAGCAATTAGAGACAAGAAAGCACATTCAGTTGCTGAAATGACCAAATTATGCTTCCTCCATGTTGCGTGGGAATGTAGAATAAAACAAAAGAGCTTCATGAAATTCTAAATACAATCAGGTGTCACTTAATGATGGGCTGTATCCTGAGAAATGTGTCATTAGGCAATGTTTCATCCTTGTTGAACATTGTAGACTGTACTGACACAAACCCAGGTGGTATGATCCGCTACACACCTAGGCTACATGCGTAACTGTGCACCCAGTTCACGGCTGACGGAGACACTGCTGTCCTGCACCTGACAGTAGTAACACTACGTGGGCGTGGCGATTTGTGCTCCACAAAACCTGTCTTTCATCTTACCTCTACTGATTCTTTCCACAACTCTGTAAGAAGGGTCAGGCTGTGGAACGAGTGGATGACGTAATGATTATGTCGCTGGACTTCTACATAGTTGACCACAGTTCGAGTCCTGGACCCAGTGGCTTAAAACTCACGCCAGGCACATGTGCATGCATGCCCAAAATCCCAAGAGGAGAATACAGGAGAAGGGATTGTGGCATGGCCATTCCCCAAAGGGGGTGATTTCTTCCTTTCTGTCTCTCTCTCTCTCTCTGTCTCTCTGGCAAGCGCACACACCCTATGGCAAAAATCTCTCTAAATAAAAGGAAAGAAAATGACTTGTGACTGAGGAAACTGAGGCCCTCCATCTAACTTAGGATGATTTTAGACTCTCAGAGGGCTCTTCAGTCAGGAACTAGCATGCATCTGGGTCCACGTAGCCCTGCAGCACAGCAGAAAGCACCAAGCCCGTGCCGGACACTGAATTCCCTGCTGTTTCTCCAACACGCCAGGCGCCTGCCAGCTCAGGGCTGTTACCCTTGCTTATCTCTGTGCTGAAACAATCTCCCAGTTGGCTCCATGGCTGGCTCCTTTCCTTCCTTCTTAACTTCAGGAAAATATCACTTTCACTATGAAGACTGTCCTGACCAACCCGCTCACACCCCACCACGCCCCACAGCTCCCCACCCCTTCCTTGCTGTTTTTTTTTTCATAGCCCATATCACCATTTAACACCTTTATTTGTAATTTTTATATGTCCCCCACAACAGCATACGAACTTCACAAGCACAGATTCTTATCTGTTTTGTTCATTGCACAAAGTAGGTAGTCAATAAACATTTGTCGAATGAATACATTATATCATCTTAGGCCTCAGCATGCCTGCAAGAAAAGTGTAATTAGTTCCACTTTAGGGATGAGAAACTTAAGACAAAGAATTTACATAACTCACCCTAAATTTAGAGCTGCCAGACTTAGCAAATAAAAATATAGAAAGCTCAATTAAATTTGGATGCCATATAAAAAAAACAAAAAGTTTTTAGTATACGTATGTCCAATGCAATATTTGGAACAGGTGTATACTAAAAAATTATTTGTTGGTTTTCTGATATTCAAAGATAACCAGGTAATGCAGTCCCATTTTTTTATTTTCTTTTTTTATTTCTTTTTTTTTTTCACGTGCACCAACCAGAGTAAGAGAGGGGGAATGTAAGAAGGCACCCCCAGACAGAATTATCACGCTGTAATCCCTTCTCTACTTCTAGCTCCTCTAGAGATTTTGCAGTGCACATGTGCACGCACACACACACACACACACACACACACACACACACGCGACATATTTCTCAAACTCCTGAGTCCAGAACTTGAACCACACAGTCAGCCATCTGGGATCCAGCCACCTTAATCACATCACTGACTGGCCCACAGTCCCTTCTTTATCTGGTACTAACCCACACTGTAGGTTGAGCATTTCTTTTCTTTCTCTCTCTCTCTTTTTTTTTTCTTAGAGAAAGATTTGTTGCTATAAGGCACATGCGGTCACCAGAGAGACAGAGCAACAGAAAATGAGAAATCACCCCCCAGGGGGATAGCCATGCTGCAGTCCCTTTGCCTCCATTCTCCTCTCGGGGTTTTGGGTGCGCACACACACACACACACACACACACACACACACCTGGTGTGAGTTTTAAGCCACCAGGTCCAGAACTCGAAGTGTGGTCGACCACAGGAGAGTCCAGCAACACAACCATTATGCCATCTGCTGGTCCCTAGGTGGAACATTTCTGATCTTAAATCCAAAATGCCCCCAAATCTGACACTTTTTGAACACTAACACAACACCACAAGTGGAAAATTCCACAGCTGCCTCCCTGTGATGAATCATAGTCAAAATGCTACAATACAATACTAGCCAACGGCATAGTGGTCAAGGTGGTGGACCCCACATAGCTGACTGTACAGTTCAAGTCCTGGACCTGGTGGCTTGAAAAACATACTGGACACATGTGTGCATGCCCAAAATCCCAAGAGGGAAATGGAAGGGAAGGGATTGCATGCATGACCATCCGCACTAATAGGTGCTTTTTCTCTCACTTGTGTGCTCTCGCGCTCTCTCTCTCTCTCTCTCTCTCTCTCTCTCTCTCTCTCTCCAGTGAGTGCATGCACCCTCTAGCAATTTTTTTTTAAATGCTGCAATACTGAAATATTGTATGCAATCACCTTCAGGCTATGTGTATAAGGAACATATGAAACATGAATAAATTCTGTTTAGACTTGGTTCTTGTCCCCATGTCATCTCATTAGAAATATGCAAATATTGCAAAATCCAAAATCCTCAGCACTTCGGGTCCCAAGTAGTTCAGATAATGGATTCTCCGCCTATGTAAGCAAGAGTCAGAACTGGGTATCTAACCCAGGTTTCTCTGACCCCAAAACTGTGAAAGAAGAGATCACACCACCATAGCCCCGTCTAGTCTCACAAAGACCACACACGAAGAAATCAGCCTGACAGGCCCTCCCAGAGTTCCGGTCACCGTCTCTGACCCTCTGGTGCCAATTCATCAAAGGGGAAAAGCCTACTTCATCCTCCCGGGCTGTCAGTCTTAGAGCTTTCATAAGCATTGAGTTAATTTAAAAACCCAGGACCTCTCAATGGAATTACAGTTCTCTAATTCAGTTCCCAGTTACTTATTCTGTATTAATAATCCCATTTCATGACCGGCCATTGGATAGAGAGGAGCTGATCTCATCAAATGTTAAAGTAAACCTGTTTTGCTCCCAGGAGAGCCCAGTGTGACAGAACACATTACGGAAGATTGACAAGAAAATATTTGGGTAGCCAGGACAGTCTCTGGAGCTGCATAAGATATTTAAATGATTTATTTGGAGTGAGGTGATGCCTCTAAGAAAAGAATGGCAGGCGTAAAGACATGGTTTTCTATGAATAAGAGGTCCCTCAACCAA
>NW_006208670.1:1930866-1943306 GCF_000334495.1 Tupaia belangeri chinensis | reverse complement strand
GAAACTAACCAAATTTAATGGTGTTTAGCTTCATCATCCCTCATTTAGATTTTCATTAGCAAATATTTTTCCTCACCATTACCAGAAAGCGTCATTTCCTAAGTACGAACCTTGTTAGAATTGTGAAGCGTCTGAATCTTGAAGGAGCAGAGTTCAGAGCTCATGATGGATTTGAGGAGCTCGAGGTTCCCAGCGTGTTTCTGGGTCTTCCCTGAGGAGAGCCCTTTAACCAGTGCGTCTAAGACGTCACAAAGCCGCACAGACTCAGCTGAGTGCGAACTGATGCACAGAGGACCTTGGGAAGTCATTCCGCCCCATCGAGCAGAGGGTGGGGTGGCCCATGAGGTACCTCCTGTGGGATGAATCACATCTTGGTCTCTTTATGAGCCCCAAAATGAGTTCCACAGATGCTGCCTTGCTGGGAAGATGTTTGAGTTATTCCTCAAGGTCACTACAAGTTCAGAACCTCTCAGGAACCCTATTTTATGAATTCTTAGAACATTTCCATGGCAGATAGACGATGCAGTAGCTCTCACTGTCTTCCCATCTGATTTTTCCCCAACTTCTAGATGGACCAGAGATCATAGACAGGCTAATCAGGGTCCTTCCCTGGGACAGTTCTAACTGATGCTAGCAAGGGGGGCCTCTTAGCTCGTCAGAGTCAGAAGGAAAGAGCCCAGGGCAGTCATAACCGTTGGCCATGCAACAACAGCTGTCTGCCACAGCAGAGAATGGGGCAAACACAGACAAGCTGAACAGAGAGAGGAAAAGAGCGGGGCAACCCTGTCTTAGCTGTGTCTGCTGGTCTACCCCCAGCTTCCAAAGCCGCCCAGTTCCTCGAGGGCTTGTTTTACTCTCTCTGAGCTGACCCAGCACCGTCCAATAAAGCATCTTTACTTTCAACGTAAGCTTTTTTGAGCTGAATTTCTCTCATTTGCATCCAAAAGAATCTAGACTTAGACACAGGGAAAAATCGTATTCTCCTTCTATAGATAAGAAAACACAGCGCCAAAGGTATATGTAACTCAGTGTTAACATTAAACTTTGAAAATTCTTCCTATTCATCTGAAAACGATTACTTGCGACACACCTCTCCTGGAGCAGTGACTTTCAGAGACTTCTACAATTCACCGTAAGAAACACATTACACACTGGGGCTCAATATAGACGTATATGAATGTACGAAGCACAAATTTCACATAATCCCCTCATTAAGTGCGATGTACTCTTTTATTCTCTATTTCGTTCTTTCAAATGCTGTTTGTGACCCACTAAATTAATTTTACCTCCCACTAAACTGATTTCACAACCCACTAGTGAGTCCAAAATTGTAACTGTTTAAAAAAAATTGTACTATAGCCCTTTTCACAATATATGCCTAATTAAATAATCCTTCTCCCCACTATAAATTTCCCTTAGGTGAAACTCTAATATGTAGATTTCCTTCTATATTCATTTGACATGGGCACGTGTAAATTCCAAGACATTCCTTGGAATCCCTTCAATGCTTATCCTAAATCCACTCGTGCCCCACCGCCCGGTCTAGTCTCTACAGTGCTGTCAGAGTAATCTTTTAAAAATACACATCGGCTTATGCCACTCCCCACTTAATATGCCTCCCAAATCTTCTCTACCACATGTGGAACACCACCTATCCATCTGACCACAGCCCCCTCTCAGGTCACCAAGCTCATCCTCTCTGCTCCCCTCACCACGGCCCGCCGTCTCCAACGCGCCACAGGCATTCCTACCTCAGGGCTCTTACACCGCCTGCTCCTTCAGCTAAAACGGCCTTCCTCCAGATCTTCTCACTGGCCTCAGGTCTCCACTCGCATTTCACGTTCTCAAGGACGCTCACCCGAGAACTCGCCTAGAGTAGCCCCTACCACCGAGAAGTCTCTCCTCCCTTCCCGTTTTCTCATCCCGCGTTGCTGTTACCCTAATTTGTATCATGTGTACCTTTGGGAATGGTTTGTCTCCCTCACCAGCATGTGACTTCCATTGAGGTGAACATTGATGTGGACTCCCTGGGAAACCATCAAATTTAGCTGCTGCTCAAGCAATCCCAAGTTTACTGCTTACTGCAGCGAAGGAGCTCAGGGCTTTGACACAGCAGCATCGCAGAGGTCAAAGGCAGGAGCAAAATACCTATGGCTTGCAGATTTAGTTTAAGATACGTATTTCAATGCAGAGACCCTGATTAGAATGGTGTAGGATTAGTAGACACAGTGGACAAGAAGCCTAAAGTGAACCTTTACGAGTAAGCAGTCTCTTTTTTTTTTTTTCTTTTGGTAGAGGTTTTTTCCTATAGGGCACATGCGCTCACCAGAAAGACAGAGAGACAGAAAGCTAGAAATCACCCCCCAAGGGGGATGGCCACACCGCAATTCCTTCTCCTCCATTCTCCTCTCAGGATCTTGGGCACACAGGCACACGCGCTCGGCATGAGTTTAAGCCACCAGGTCCAGGAGTTGAACTACGGTCAACTACATGGGAGTCCAGCAACATAGCCATTACACTAACGGCTGGTCCCTGGTTTCAATTCTCACAGGGATCTTTTTTGTGTTCATAACATACAGTGCTTAGTATCTGCCTCACACGTAATATTCATTCAGTACTTAACGTTTTTCTGCAAGTGTTTCTGCTAACGTCCTTATGGAAAGTTCCTGTCCGACACCCAATAAACGCTTGTTGAATGAATGAATGAATGATTACAGCTGGACAGAAGAGAGAGCTAAATCAAACATGAAAGATAAAACACCTTAACGCTAGAGTCCTGCTGTCTCCTTATGGGTTCTGACAAGCGGTTATTACGGTCAGGGGTGGTGGGAAGACGGCCAGAGAAATCCTCGGCCACGTAAGCTGAGCAGATTAAATGAAGACCCTCCAGGACGCTGCCCACATCCAGCACCTTGTGTGGTGGACCATGCTGGACTCCTTAATGGGATCAAAAGCTAAAGACACAAAAAGGCCAACCAGCTGAACTCTTCGATGGCAGATTGGGCACAGAACGACGGGGCCCTTCGTGGCATCTGCAACTAAGCAAACGACTTGCTACATGCCTCACTGAAACTGCAGAAGGAAAGGTTCTGAAAGTTTCCTGTCAAGCAGATAGTGAATAGAAATTGCTTTTTCACTGATCATAATGTAAGAGGTATAAAATGCTATACGTACACTTAGTATGACTCTCATACAAACATGAACACCTGTCAAAGATGTATTAACTCACTAATAGGGAGCCAGTGAGGCAAAATCTACTTCAGAGAGCATTTTGAGGAATAGGGTATTTATAGGCATTTCGAAAGAAATGTTAGGATTCTGTTGCTAGCTTAGATACAAAACTGATCAGTGTTGCAGAGGACCAGAACATCCGTAACCTCTGTGGTTCTCTTTGGTACTGGACAGAAATTACATTTCTGCCTGGCAGAGTTCTACACATTAACATAAACTTCACAGAGTTTGAGCCCTTAATTAATGGTAAATAGTAATGTAAAGCAAAAGTCCATTCCCCAAGATAATTAATTATCCTTCAGTGGCCTTGTTAGACAATGCCCTTACACAACACTGAAAGGACATGCCGTATTTCCAAGCTTTGGAGACATTGTCTTAACAATGTTCTCTTCACATGATGTATCGTCTTTATTTTTTTATTTTTTTTTTGAGAGATTTTCACTGTAGAGCGCGTGCGCTCGCCAGACAGAGAGAGACATAGAGACAGAAAGCGAGAAATCACCCCCTAGGGGGGATGGTCACGCTGCAATCCCTTCTCCTCCATTCTCCTCTCGGGATCTTGGGCACGCACGCACACGCGCCCGGCGTGAGTTTTAAGCCACCGGGTCCGGGACACGAACCGCGGTCGACTACGTGGGAGTCCAACGACATAGCCATTACGCTAACTGCTGGTTCCCTCGTCTTTATCATGAACGTAATTTACAGACACCTTCACTGATTCTCTGTCCTGAGCCCACGAACTCCATAGTTCCCATGAAGTTCAGTTATTCAATCGCAAATTGTATGAAGAAGAAGTATTTCGCTACTGTTCATTATTTTTTTAGCATTGTTTTCCAGGAATCACCCTTGTAATTGCAAAGGATCATTACGCTTTTGATTCTGTCTCCTTCCTCAGACTGCAAACACCTCGAGGCTAAGACCAGTTCAGTTTGAAAACGTCAATCTTTACTTCCTGAGCCAATAATTTCTACCATCTAGAGATGCTTGGTATGTGCTGGGAACATGAAAAGGACGCCAAGGTAAATTCATGAATGTCATTAAAGGGGAAAAAAGTTATTTTAAATCAGGAAAAAGTTACAAACTTGTGTAACAGATTAACATATGGATCCAGACCATAAGACAGTTCCGCAGCAAAGAAACAGCTCCCCTGGCTGAGCCTGGCTGAGTTCTGGGGTTGCAGAAGGCCAAGCAAAGAGCCACAAAGAATGGGCTGTGGAGAAGGTGGTGACTGTTCCATTCAGCATGTAGCTTAGAAGACACTCTTCCTCTCCCTCAAACAACTGAGACCTGTAAGATCCAAACTGGCACACGGGAAATGGTCTTAAAATGGTCTTAAACTGGTCTTAAAAGTTCTCCACTCATCCTGCTGTGTTTTTGGTTTTGGTCACGACAGAATTTTCCGAAGAACTGTAAAGAAGAGAACTGATGACAGAATCCATGTGTTTGTTATGCTTTTCCAAGGCTGCATTTAAGAACACGAGGTGTGCCCAGCCTTGGCGGTACAGTGATTGCACAACTCTGCAATGCACCTGATCGGGCCTTGGCTCTCCGGTCCAGCTGTGCATACCAGGTTCATGGACACGTGCACACCATCCTGGCAGGCTGGGAAAGGTTGGGGAGGGATCATGGTGTGAGAGCTTATCAAGAGTGATTGCTTTTCTTTCTCTCTCCTCTCCTTCTCTCACAAAAGAACAAAAAGGACTGGACAATGACATAGTGATAAAATGCAATGACCTAGAAGGGTGGCACCCATGGGAAGGTTCCAGGTTTGCATTCAGAAACCCCCTTGAGAATGCTGGGCATGTGTGGGCCTAGGATTCATGCAGGCTGAGGCTGGGGTGAATAACAGCTTCAAGACCTTATTGGTGCTATCTCCTCTCTCTCTCTCTTTCTCTCTCTCTCCCCCCATCTCTCTCTCTCTCTCTCTTTCTGTCTTTCTCTCTGTATGTCTCTCTCACTCCTAGAAGAAATACTTGAATAAACTTTTTTTAAAAAATATGAGGGTGCCAGCTCCATGGTTTGGTGGTTAAGGAAGCCAGCCTCATGGCTGACCATGAGGTATGAATCCCAGCACTGGTGGCTTGAAAATCATGTCAGACACGTATGCTTGCTTGTCAAAAATCCCTACAGGATGGAAAAATAGAGAAGGAATTATAGCATGGCCATGCCCCAGTGGGAGTGTTTTCTGCCCTTCTCTCTCTCTCTCTCTCTCTCTCTCTCTCTCTCTCCCCCTGGCAAGTGCACACACTTTCTGCCATATTAATTTTTAAAAAAGGAATTTGAGGTAGCTTAAAATAAAATACATCCAAAAATATTTTAATAGAAAAACAAGGGTCATAAAGTGAGGAAGGGTGATACCTGTACCAGAAACCTAACCAAACCTAACCTTACCATCCAGATAGCCAAAGCTAGAAAGACAATTTTACACCTTGCCCCAATCCTATTTTCTAGTAAGGAAAATCATAATACAGAAATTTTTCACTAGCAGAAATTACATAAAAAACTTGTTTTTATGACCACTTGTATAGGGACAGCAGATATTACAATAACACAAGTTGGTTACAAAAATTGAATTTATTTCTACTAATACTGCTTCCTAAGCAGTAAGAATATACTATTAAATTATGTCATACTATATCTGTAGCATTGGAGTGGTCTAGCCAGATATGGGGGTGTAACTACTATATCTGTAGCATTGGAGTGGTCTAGCCACATATGGGGAGAATCTGCAGAAATAAACTCAGTAAACCTCTGGGTTAATCCATTTCAAACACCAATTATTTGACCCTCACTTTGATTAAAGTAGTCAATTCAAGTCTGAGCTATTCATGTTCCTGGAGCAGAAAAACATCTCACTAATCTTTGTATTCTTTGCACTCAACATGCCCCCTGGCAGGGGACAGGTGCTCTGTAACCACCTGACAAAGAGCTGGTGAGCACAGAACAGCGCTCTGTAATGGACAGTGACCAGACAGCCACGAGGGAGCAAAACTGACCCGAAGAAGAGGACAAGCATCTGGTATTTCTCTTCTGGTTTAGATTCCCTGTGGGCCTTACCCATACTTGCATTGACAAAGGGAAGTTAACTGTTCAAAACCACATGTACTTTATCCCATGATGGGCATGCGTTCTTGTCCACAAATCCTTTGCTGTTCTTCTAGTGAGTGGGAAAGGATGTTTTCTTTGTCCGCACCTGGGGGCCAGGTGGCTGCTCCAATAGTACAGGGTGCATTCTTGGGTGGGAGATCTGCATTCGGGTCCTCTGGCAGGCAACTCTGGTACCTCCACTATCCAGGTGACCTATCTCCTAAAATGATCTGCCCTATAATCAAACAGCTCCCCGAGGATCAGCTGGGCTTCCCCTCATCCAATCCATCCCACGTGCACTCAAGGCTGAGTTTCTGAACTCTCACTGCAATCACATTGTCCCTTTGCTCAAAAACATTCCACATGGGGAACCAGCAGTTAGCGTAATGGCTATGTCGCTGGACTCCCACGTAGTCGACCGCGGTTCATGTCCCGGACCCGGTGGCTTAAAACTCACGCCGGGCGCGTGTGCGTGCGTGCCCAAGATCCCGAGAGGAGAATGGAGGAGAAGGGATTGCGGCGTGACCATCCCCCCTGGGGGGTGATTTCTCGCTTTCTGTCTCTATGTCTCTCTCTGTCTGTCTGGCGAGCGCACGCGCCCTACAGTGAAAATCTCTCCAAAAAAAAAAAAAAAAAAAACATTCCACATGGAGGATGGTGGACACAAACAAAACCCGAGACCTAGACATGGAAGGCAGAGGGGAAGACACTCTTCAGGGGCCATCCCACTGCTACGATCTATGTCCACGTTAAACATCCAGTAAACCTCTGGACCGCAGCTGGGTCACCACACAGCCCAAACCCCTCTGGGACAGGAAATTGTGGTTTTGAAAAATACAATCTGCTGTGTATCCTCTTGCCTTGCCTTTTTCTCAGACATTCGGGAGGAGCAGAAAGGCCCAGTCTTCCTGGGAAGATGTCAGTGTGATGAACATGCTCGTCAGCAAAAACACTGCCTATCTGTAGAGGAATGTGTATTTTCTTCTATAATTACCTTTGGATTCTTCCAGCAACTCACCTCAGGGATCCAAAGATAGTAGTCTAAAGCAAGGCTTTTCGAACTATCCCTAGTAATAGAGATTTTATTTTTCTGTTTCTAATCTGTTATAGACCAATACATCTATAAAATAGTATCGAAAATGAATTGTTTGGGTTTTCATTTTTAAAACAAAGACATACAAAATATAAGTCCATCTATTGTTTCTTATAGAGAAATTTTTGCTATAGGAAGTGAGTGCTCACCAGAGAGACAGAAAGTGAGAAATTGCTCCCCCAGTCAAGGGGGATGGCCATGCTGCAATCCCTTCTCTTCCATTCTCCTCTTGGGATTTTGGACATGCATGCACCTGTGCCCGGTGTGAGTTTTAAGTCACCGGGTCCAGGACTCGAACAATGATTGACCACATGAGAGTTCAGCAACATAAACATATGCCATCTGCTGGTCCCATCTATTTTTTTTTTATTATAGCAGACATGCAACTATGCTCTAATTGCTTTAAAAGTTTCTGAGTATTTCCTGTAAATATTTCCTGTAAAGTTTTGGACTTGTCATATATTGGTAACAATCAAAGGTTAGTACTGCTCAGGGAACAATACTAATACTTTGACTGACCTAAGAAGTACTTAGTCTAAGAAGTGTGCTGGGGCCCCTCCCTACACACACACACACACACACACACACACACACACACACACACTTTCTTTCTCTTTTTCTTTTGCCACTCTTCTTAAGAATAAACCATACATGCAGGAAATATAAAATGCCGAATGGTTTTTTTAGAGTTGTTGTAAGAATACACCAAGAGGCCTAGTCTGGGTAGCATGGCTCAGAGTGTGAACTGTGATGCTGGAAACTGCACGGCCAACTGTGGGCTGGCCTGAACTACACCAGGCACATGTGTGGGCACTCAGGATCCTTAGGAGCTGGAGGACTCTCATGGTGTGATGAGACCCTGTCGAGGATTTTCTCTCTCTCTCAGGCTCATGGTGTGATGAGACCCTGTTGAGGATTCTCTCTCTCTCTCTCTCTCTCTTTCTCATGCACACACATGCATGTTTGCACATGCGCATGCACTATGTCAATTTTTTAAAAATATATCACATAGATTTCTGGCATGAATTCAGTTCATCTATCATGTGAGTTTCATTGACCTTAAAGGTGGTGTGCATGGAAGCCAGCAGGTGGCGTGGTGGTTAAGGCACTGGATTCTCACAGGGCTGACCATGGTGTAAGTTCTGAGCCCAGCAGCTTGAAAAGCATGCTGGGTGCATGTGTGTATATGCCCAAAATTCCAGAAGGAGAATGGAGGAGAGGGGATCATGGCATGTGTGTCTTCCCTGCTAGGTGGTGACTTTTCGCTTTTCCTCCCTCTGTATCTCTCTGTCTCTTTCTAGCAAGTGCATGCACCCTATGGCAAAAAAATAAACAAAAAAACATGGTGTGTGTGTGTGTGTGTGTGCGTGCGTGCGTTTGTGTGTGTGTATGGCCCAAATTCCTGAGAGGAGGATGGAGAAGTGATTGCAGTGTGATCATCCCACCAGGGGGTCATTTCTAACTTTCCCTCTCACTGCCTTTCTCTGCCTCTTTCCAGTGAACACATGTGCCCTATGGCAACAAAAACAAACAAAAAGCTAAAATTAAATAAATAAATAAATGGAGACCCAACAGGAACAATTCTTACTTCAAATTTGGTTCTAACATAACTAGGTCTACAGCTATAATTATAACACAGAATGGACCTGCTGGCTCTCCAATGACCTCCCTCATCCCTCCCTCTCTATTACCCTCTCTACTCCGACATTTTCTCTTTATCTGCCAGAGACAGACAAGAGGAGAGAGAAGGTATCCCCCCACCCACCAATGGGGCATGATCACACCACAGCCCATGGTCTTCCATTTTTTTCTCTCTTCTTGAGATTTTGGGCATGCATGCACATGTACTCAGCATGTTTTTCAAGCCACAGGCTCCAGGATTGAAACTGGATGATCGACCGTATAGGATCCAGCTCCCTTAACCGGCAGGCCAGGGCTGGGCTCCACCCCTACATCTTCACTGACAAAGCAGAGACACAGCCTCCCGCTGTGTGACCTCTGAACTGTGCTCACCCTCACAATCCAGACCCTGACCTTGCAGGGACTTTAATCTATTGCAGTGGTGACAACAGACATACGGGGGAAAAAATAGTTTATAAAAATCAAGAGATTTAGATTCCTTTTTTATGTGATCCACCATGTAACCCCCTTCTCTGGGGTGTTAAGTGGTTTTCACTAAAACACCAGGATTACTTTCGAAGGTTTCTTTTTTTTTTTTAGGATTATTTTAACTTTATTCATTTACTTACTAATTTTAATTTGACCAGAGACGAACAGAGTGAGTGAGAGAGAGAAACTGAGAAAGCAAGCCATCAGATCCAGAACTCAAACCACAGTCAGCTATGTGGGAGTCCAGCGCCCCCAACCACCACACCACCACTGGCCCCTTTTTAAGGTTTGGGGGGTCTGGTTTGTTCCTCATTCCTGTGTCACAGCATTGAGATGGGGCTTAAGGGACCAGCAAAATGACTCGGACTCTGCTCGGATATCTGAACAATTTCTATAACACACATGAACTTGTCCTGTGCACCTTCTTCGAGATCCCGCCCCCGAGAACTGCTCTGCTGCCACGTCCCATCGCACACCTGCCTCATCACCAAGGATTTTGCAGTCTTTGCAGAAAGTTCAGCCGTTCTGCATGAACCTTCTACAGAGCTGAGGCAGCTCCCCTGCGCACGATCAGATTTGTTTACTTGAAATGGAAAGTTGGGATTTGCAATCCTATTTTGATTTGATTTTTTTTTTTTGGTATGTAAAAAATTAAGCTTAGATGACTATAACCAGTATATTTTATTCTTTCCTGCTCCTCACATCCAACCTGTGGTCCTATTTCTCCAAGGAAAGATCCTTTTATGGCCCCATTGTCCCGCCCATACTACTCCCTCCTTCGCTGTTTACAAAAACACTGCTGGGAAATTAAAACAAGAAATGCTATTTTCTGAAGAAACTGAAGCATGTCTGAGCATAGGCAAACAACACAGTTTTAAATGATATTGGAAACTCAACCTAGCAAGCGTGTTTGGCAGGCACTGTGTGAGTGGTTAATTATGATGATCGCAACAAAGGAGAAATCCACCTTCCCTTCTGAAAAAAAAGAAAAGAAAAAAGAAAATTTGGGGTTGACGGACGGTAGATGTGGTCCAGGGACCAATGCTTGCTCCAAGTATGGGTTTCAGGAAACTTAAGCCCCCAAGGCCAGGGCCTTCTACTTTTTACATTTGATTTGGGCTGGGACCTGGGGCTGAAATCAGATATCATTACCCCTTCTCCTCACTAAACTCCCCTGCGCCCCTGTAACTCTGCTATTTCTCCTATTAATCTCTCATCAACATCGGGCAGGTGCTTCCTGTAGGGAGGTTCTTCATTAACAAGTTGTCAGTGGGACAAAGAGTCAGATTCCCAGTGCTGACGGAAACTGGCATGAGGGCTGGCAGGAGGAGGCAGAAGAGCCTTCTGCAGGACGACAGCACTTCCTATTGGGTCTATATTTTCTCCCATCCTTCAATTTGGACTCACCTGTCTGACTTCTGAAAACTTTCCAGTAACTTTGTCCTGACGCACACATGCGTTCTCAAATTAAATCTATTTTTATGCTCAATGTAATATCTGAATCAGCAGTTTTTAAACACTCAATATATCTTTAAATGCCAACAGACAACAAGTATAGCAGGTGTTTAATTGTGGTTTAAAGATCCACATTGTTCACATTTTACAATCACAATTAAAATTAAGCCATAACACCAAAGGAGTTCCGGTATACAGCCATAATACTTACCCGTATAGTGAAATTGATAAGGATCCAGATATAATGATGCCCATTGTAGTAACCCTGCGGTGACTGATTGCTAGTCTGCTGTTAGCAAACAACCAAGAAATACTTTATTTTTTCAGAATTATCAATTTGTTTCTAGGGTACGTGAACAATGGAAACCTTCAGGGAGAATGCCATAGTTAGTGAGGTATTAAAACAGTTCTATAACTAATAAAAACACTAAATCAACTTAGATATGCAGCAGTGTGTCATTTCCATTTTAATAAAAAAGTACATTATTCTCTTCCCGAAATTACAAAATTTTATTTTTTTTTCACTCCATGCCAACATATTTGGAAAGTAAAAAAGTCATAAATCTATGGTTTCTGGAATTGTCATTTATGCGGTTCTCTAGTCCTTAAAAACGATAGAATAAAAACAGGCATTTTCATAAAACAATCGATTTGAAAAATTATTTGCATTTGCTGCTTGCCATTTTTTTTTCTCTGAGAGGGTGGGAGGGGGAGCACAGGGACTTATAAATAAAGCCCATTTGATCTCAGGGCGCCCCGTATTTGGACGTTCGGATCTCTGAGTGGGTCTGCTCTGAAGGCAGAGTGCTGGGGTGCTTATGGAGGCCAGCTCTGACGTCCTCTGCTACACAGGCTGCGAGGAACAAAAGCCCAGGCGGAAGGTCAGACCCCTGCTCAGTGCGATCCAGGCACAGACCAGATGGGAGATGGAAACGGAGCCAGGGAACGAGCAGGCCCTCGTGTTGCAGGCCTGAGCTGCCTTGGAGCTCACGGCTCCGGATCGGAACAGACCTGAAACAGGAAATTTCAGTGCGCACATTTTTCTTTTTTGAAAACACAGAAGCAGGCTTCTCAACAGTGGCCACAGAATGATTTCCAAGCACCCTTGACAAAAATTCTCGGGAGTTTATTGCCTGGATTACCTGAGAACATCCTCCCACGAGGATGAGCCCAAAGGAGCTGTCGAAAACGCACGTTTGGAACTACGAGATCACTGGAGAGATTGAACGTAAGTCAAGAAGAAGAGGGTCAGGACTAGAAAGGACCTTGGAGTTCGTCCATGGCCCTGAGTCTTCCGTGTCACCGGAGTACCCCAGGAGCAGTGGTCTCTCTGCCTTGCCCACACAGGAAATGCATGCTTCCAAGTATCCGCTTACACTGACGCTCCACTCCAAGCCAGTTGAAATCAGGTATCTGGGTCAGGGCCTGGACTCCTCCAGCTGATTCTTCTTGTTTTGGAGAGGTT
>NW_006208670.1:1929493-1930636 GCF_000334495.1 Tupaia belangeri chinensis | reverse complement strand
CACGCGCCCTACAGTGAAAATCTCTCCAAAAAAAAAAAAAAAAAAACATTCCACATGGAGGATGGGGGACACAAACAAAACCCGAGACCTAGACATGGAAGGCAGAGGGGAAGACACTCTTCAGGGGCCATCCCACTGCTACGATCTATGTCCACGTTAAACATCCAGTAAACCTCTGGACCGCAGCTGGGTCACCACACAGCCCAAACCCCTCTGGGACAGGAAATTGTGGTTTTGAAAAATACAATCTGCTGTGTATCCTCTTGCCTTGCCTTTTTCTCAGACATTCGGGAGGAGCAGAAAGGCCCAGTCTTCCTGGGAAGATGTCAGTGTGATGAACATGCTCGTCAGCAAAAACACTGCCTATCTGTAGAGGAATGTGTATTTTCTTCTATAATTACCTTTGGATTCTTCCAGCAACTCACCTCAGGGATCCAAAGATAGTAGTCTAAAGCAAGGCTTTTCGAACTATCCCTAGTAATAGAGATTTTATTTTTCTGTTTCTAATCTGTTATAGACCAATACATCTATAAAATAGTATCGAAAATGAATTGTTTGGGTTTTCATTTTTAAAACAAAGACATACAAAATATAAGTCCATCTATTGTTTCTTATAGAGAAATTTTTGCTATAGGAAGTGAGTGCTCACCAGAGAGACAGAAAGTGAGAAATTGCTCCCCCAGTCAAGGGGGATGGCCATGCTGCAATCCCTTCTCTTCCATTCTCCTCTTGGGATTTTGGACATGCATGCACCTGTGCCCGGTGTGAGTTTTAAGTCACCGGGTCCAGGACTCGAACAATGATTGACCACATGAGAGTTCAGCAACATAAACATATGCCATCTGCTGGTCCCATCTATTTTTTTTTTATTATAGCAGACATGCAACTATGCTCTAATTGCTTTAAAAGTTTCTGAGTATTTCCTGTAAATATTTCCTGTAAAGTTTTGGACTTGTCATATATTGGTAACAATCAAAGGTTAGTACTGCTCAGGGAACAATACTAATACTTTGACTGACCTAAGAAGTACTTAGTCTAAGAAGTGTGCTGGGGCCCCTCCCTACACACACACACACACACACACACACACACACACACACACACACGAGATTACCCTCATTATGGTATGTATGTTCAATACAC
>NW_006208670.1:1925128-1929312 GCF_000334495.1 Tupaia belangeri chinensis | reverse complement strand
GAAAGAGGCTCATGGTGTGATGAGACCCTGTCGAGGATTTTCTCTCTCTCTCAGGCTCATGGTGTGATGAGACCCTGTTGAGGATTCTCTCTCTCTCTCTCTCTCTCTTTCTCATGCACACACATGCATGTTTGCACATGCGCATGCACTATGTCAATTTTTTAAAAATATATCACATAGATTTCTGGCATGAATTCAGTTCATCTATCATGTGAGTTTCATTGACCTTAAAGGTGGTGTGCATGGAAGCCAGCAGGTGGCGTGGTGGTTAAGGCACTGGATTCTCACAGGGCTGACCATGGTGTAAGTTCTGAGCCCAGCAGCTTGAAAAGCATGCTGGGTGCATGTGTGTATATGCCCAAAATTCCAGAAGGAGAATGGAGGAGAGGGGATCATGGCATGTGTGTCTTCCCTGCTAGGTGGTGACTTTTCGCTTTTCCTCCCTCTGTATCTCTCTGTCTCTTTCTAGCAAGTGCATGCACCCTATGGCAAAAAAACTAAACAAAAAAGCATGGTGTGTGTGTGTGTGTGTGTGCGTGCGTGCGTTTGTGTGTGTGTATGGCCCAAATTCCTGAGAGGAGGATGGAGAAGTGATTGCAGTGTGATCATCCCACCAGGGGGTCATTTCTAACTTTCCCTCTCACTGCCTTTCTCTGCCTCTTTCCAGTGAACACATGTGCCCTATGGCAACAAAAACAAACAAAAAGCTAAAATTAAATAAATAAATAAATGGAGACCCAACAGGAACAATTCTTACTTCAAATTTGGTTCTAACATAACTAGGTCTACAGCTATAATTATAACACAGAATGGACCTGCTGGCTCTCCAATGACCTCCCTCATCCCTCCCTCTCTATTACCCTCTCTACTCCGACATTTTCTCTTTATCTGCCAGAGACAGACAAGAGGAGAGAGAAGGTATCCCCCCACCCACCAATGGGGCATGATCACACCACAGCCCATGGTCTTCCATTTTTTTCTCTCTTCTTGAGATTTTGGGCATGCATGCACATGTACTCAGCATGTTTTTCAAGCCACAGGCTCCAGGATTGAAACTGGATGATCGACCGTATAGGATCCAGCTCCCTTAACCGGCAGGCCAGGGCTGGGCTCCACCCCTACATCTTCACTGACAAAGCAGAGACACAGCCTCCCGCTGTGTGACCTCTGAACTGTGCTCACCCTCACAATCCAGACCCTGACCTTGCAGGGACTTTAATCTATTGCAGTGGTGACAACAGACATACGGGGGAAAAAATAGTTTATAAAAATCAAGAGATTTAGATTCCTTTTTTATGTGATCCACCATGTAACCCCCTTCTCTGGGTTGTTAAGTGGTTTTCACTAAAACACCAGGATTACTTTCGAAGGTTTCTTTTTTTTTTTTAGGATTATTTTAACTTTATTCATTTACTTACTAATTTTAATTTGACCAGAGACGAACAGAGTGAGTGAGAGAGAGAAACTGAGAAAGCAAGCCATCAGATCCGGAACTCAAACCAAAGTCAGCTATGTGGGAGTCCAGCGCACCCAACCACCACACCACCACTGGCCCCTTTTTAAGGTTTGGGGGGTCTGGTTTGTTCCTCATTCCTGTGTCACAGCATTGAGATGGGGCTTAAGGGACCAGCAAAATGACTCGGACTCTGCTCGGATATCTGAACAATTTCTATAACACACATGAACTTGTCCTGTGCACCTTCTTCGAGATCCCGCCCCCGAGAACTGCTCTGCTGCCACGTCCCATCGCACACCTGCCTCATCACCAAGGATTTTGCAGTCTTTGCAGAAAGTTCAGCCGTTCTGCATGAACCTTCTACAGAGCTGAGGCAGCTCCCCTGCGCACGATCAGATTTGTTTACTTGAAATGGAAAGTTGGGATTTGCAATCCTATTTTGATTTGATTTTTTTTTTTTGGTATGTAAAAAATTAAGCTTAGATGACTATAACCAGTATATTTTATTCTTTCCTGCTCCTCACATCCAACCTGTGGTCCTATTTCTCCAAGGAAAGATCCTTTTATGGCCCCATTGTCCCGCCCATACTACTCCCTCCTTCGCTGTTTACAAAAACACTGCTGGGAAATTAAAACAAGAAATGCTATTTTCTGAAGAAACTGAAGCATGTCTGAGCATAGGCAAACAACACAGTTTTAAATGATATTGGAAACTCAACCTAGCAAGCGTGTTTGGCAGGCACTGTGTGAGTGGTTAATTATGATGATCGCAACAAAGGAGAAATCCACCTTCCCTTCTGAAAAAAAAGAAAAGAAAAAAGAAAATTTGGGGTTGACGGACGGTAGATGTGGTCCAGGGACCAATGCTTGCTCCAAGTATGGGTTTCAGGAAACTTAAGCCCCCAAGGCCAGGGCCTTCTACTTTTTACATTTGATTTGGGCTGGGACCTGGGGCTGAAATCAGATATCATTACCCCTTCTCCTCACTAAACTCCCCTGCGCCCCTGTAACTCTGCTATTTCTCCTATTAATCTCTCATCAACATCGGGCAGGTGCTTCCTGTAGGGAGGTTCTTCATTAACAAGTTGTCAGTGGGACAAAGAGTCAGATTCCCAGTGCTGACGGAAACTGGCATGAGGGCTGGCAGGAGGAGGCAGAAGAGCCTTCTGCAGGACGACAGCACTTCCTATTGGGTCTATATTTTCTCCCATCCTTCAATTTGGACTCACCTGTCTGACTTCTGAAAACTTTCCAGTAACTTTGTCCTGACGCACACATGCGTTCTCAAATTAAATCTATTTTTATGCTCAATGTAATATCTGAATCAGCAGTTTTTAAACACTCAATATATCTTTAAATGCCAACAGACAACAAGTATAGCAGGTGTTTAATTGTGGTTTAAAGATCCACATTGTTCACATTTTACAATCACAATTAAAATTAAGCCATAACACCAAAGGAGTTCCGGTATACAGCCATAATACTTACCCGTATAGTGAAATTGATAAGGATCCAGATATAATGATGCCCATTGTAGTAACCCTGCGGTGACTGATTGCTAGTCTGCTGTTAGCAAACAACCAAGAAATACTTTATTTTTTCAGAATTATCAATTTGTTTCTAGGGTACGTGAACAATGGAAACCTTCAGGGAGAATGCCATAGTTAGTGAGGTATTAAAACAGTTCTATAACTAATAAAAACACTAAATCAACTTAGATATGCAGCAGTGTGTCATTTCCATTTTAATAAAAAAGTACATTATTCTCTTCCCGAAATTACAAAATTTTATTTTTTTTTCACTCCATGCCAACATATTTGGAAAGTAAAAAAGTCATAAATCTATGGTTTCTGGAATTGTCATTTATGCGGTTCTCTAGTCCTTAAAAACGATAGAATAAAAACAGGCATTTTCATAAAACAATCGATTTGAAAAATTATTTGCATTTGCTGCTTGCCATTTTTTTTTCTCTGAGAGGGTGGGAGGGGGAGCACAGGGACTTATAAATAAAGCCCATTTGATCTCAGGGCGCCCCGTATTTGGACGTTCGGATCTCTGAGTGGGTCTGCTCTGAAGGCAGAGTGCTGGGGTGCTTATGGAGGCCAGCTCTGACGTCCTCTGCTACACAGGCTGCGAGGAACAAAAGCCCAGGCGGAAGGTCAGACCCCTGCTCAGTGCGATCCAGGCACAGACCAGATGGGAGATGGAAACGGAGCCAGGGAACGAGCAGGCCCTCGTGTTGCAGGCCTGAGCTGCCTTGGAGCTCACGGCTCCGGATCGGAACAGACCTGAAACAGGAAATTTCAGTGCGCACATTTTTCTTTTTTGAAAACACAGAAGCAGGCTTCTCAACAGTGGCCACAGAATGATTTCCAAGCACCCTTGACAAAAATTCTCGGGAGTTTATTGCCTGGATTACCTGAGAACATCCTCCCACGAGGATGAGCCCAAAGGAGCTGTCGAAAACGCACGTTTGGAACTACGAGATCACTGGAGAGATTGAACGTAAGTCAAGAAGAAGAGGGTCAGGACTAGAAAGGACCTTGGAGTTCGTCCATGGCCCTGAGTCTTCCGTGTCACCGGAGTACCCCAGGAGCAGTGGTCTCTCTGCCTTGCCCACACAGGAAATGCATGCTTCCAAGTATCCGCTTACACTGACGCTCCACTCCAAGCCAGTTGAAATCAGGTATCTGGGTCAGGGCCTGGACTCCTCCAGCTGATTCTTCTT
>NW_006208670.1:1909952-1925110 GCF_000334495.1 Tupaia belangeri chinensis | reverse complement strand
CTACAGGGTGTGTGCACTCGCCGGACAGACAGAGAGACAGAGAGACAGAAAGCGAGAAATCACCCCTGGGGGGATGGTCACGCCGCAATCCCTTCTCCTCCATTCTCCTCTCGGGATCTTGGGCACGCACGCACACGCGCCCGGCGTGAGTTTTAAGCCACCGGGTCCAGGATACGAACTGCGGTCAACTACGTGGGAGTCCAGTGACATAGCCATTACGCTAACTGCTGGTCCCTCCTCTAGGTGATTCTAACACACGAAAGCACATCAGGAACTTGCAGTAGATACTTTTAACTTAAACACCTGTGCCCTTTTTGAGGCCAGTAGGTGGCATAGTGGTCAAGGCACTGGCCTCCCACATGGCCAACCATGGTTCAAGTCCCAGACCCAGTGGCTTGAAACACACTGGGTACATGTGTGTGCATCCCCAAAATCTCAGGAGGAGAACAGAGGAGAAGGGACTCCAGCATGGCCTCCTCTGAACCAGGAGGATGTGCCATTCTTGTCCTGTGACTTACCCTACCGCTGAGAGTGTTAGGACGCCAAAGGAACAAGGCTCAAACTCAGCATAAATGGAGAAATTAAGGCGCAGAGACGCAAGGCCCTTGGACTCTGGCTGTGCCTCCTCTCCGCTCCTTGGTAGCACACACAGAGGGCAACGCTGTGATGAGGCGTGTGCACTCTCTGGAGAGACGGAAAGTGAGAAATCGCTCCCCAAGAGGGGTGGCCGTGCCACAGTCCCTTCTCCTCCAGTCTCTTCTCAGGATTTGGGGCACACACGTACACACGCCTTCATGAGTTTTAAACCGCCGGGCCTGAGACTCGAACCACAGTCCATTACAGGGGAGTCCAGTGACATAACTGATGCAGCATCTGTTGATCCTGAATTATCCCGTTTTAAGTTTTTTTTTTTGAGAGGGAGAGAGAGAGACCGGGGTACCGTTCACAGGATCTCGCCTCACTATGGTGCTCCCCTGGCCTTCCACCCGGCCATAGTTGCAGGCACATGGCATGTGTAGGTCAACCTGGATCAGAACCCGGAGCCTCCCTCATGGCTCCAGAACTGCACAGAGCAGCTCGCTGACTGCATCGCCATACCTGGGCCTGCATTACTCCTTCCCATGCCTTGCAACTGCTCATAAATGCTCAGGACAGGCAAAGGGGCTTCAGCGGCCCACTAGCACACCTCCACGTGGGCCACGTGTCAGCTCTGCATCATGCTCAGGGGCTTGGACCACACGCCATCGGCCCTGAAGAGAGTGAAGGGATACGGATTCAAACCAGAGTGGAACGGCCTCTGATGAGCAAGCGTACCCAGGGCGGCAAAGCAAGGGGTGGGAGAGGAGCCGCAGGGCAGGTAAGACAGCCTCAGCATGCAACCCTGAAATCTAGATTGCGTTTTCATATTCCCGTTTCTTCATTTTTATTAATTTATGTATTTCTGGGGCCAGTAGATGTCCTGGACTCCTACATGGTCAACTGCAGTTCAAGTTCTAGACCCGGTGGCTTGAATCACACGCTTGAAACGTGTGCATGCATGCCCAAAATCCCAAGAGAAGAATGGAAGAGAAGGGATTGTGGGGGTAATTTCTCACTTTCTGTCTTTCTGTCTCCCTCTGTCTCTCCTGTGAGCACACATGCTCTACAGCAAAAATATCTCTCTCAGAAAAAAGGAGATATTTCTTCCATAAGAGAGACAAGCCTCAATGGGGTTGCCATGCCATAATCTACTCGCAGTGCCAGCTGCCCGGATCACGGGCTCACTAGCATATCCCAGGAGAGCCCAGGATGTGACCTAGCAGCCCTTCCATGTGGGCTGAAGTGTGCCACTACTGTGCCATCACCCTGCTCAGAATTTTCAGATGCTCCCCCCCTTTATATTTTTGCTAGAGGGAGCATTCACTTGCTAGAGAGATACAGAGAGAAGAAACACCCCCACAGGGATGGTCATACTGCAATCCCTCTCCTCCACTTCTCCCTCCTTTGGGGATTCAGGGCACACACACACACACACACACACACACACATACATTCAGCACACTTCTCAAGCTGCCGGGTCCAGGACTCGAACCACACAGTTGGCCATGTGGGATCCAGCTGCTCCAACCACCAAGTCATGGAGCTGGCCCACATTTTCCTGTTCTTATAAACAACTTTTTATTGTATTTTATTGTTTAGCTATACATAACAGCAAATCAACTTAAAATGGCTTAAGTAATAATGATATTTTATTATTCAGCAAAAGACAAGCTCCAAACAAGAAGGGCTCCAGAGCTGGTTCATTCAAAGGTTCCGTGAAGCGACTGAGGACCAGTTTGTCCTGCCAGGCTTCCTTAATTTACTTCCTTCGTCCTCAGCAAGCTCACATCATGGACGCAAGATGGCTGCCACATTCTAGCTTCCACACACAGAGAGGACAACCAGCCGGAAAAGAATAAGCCATTTCTTCCTCATATCTCTTTTTCTCCGCTTAGGAAACATTTTCCCAAGCAGATCTGCACAGCAGTCTTCTCAAATCCTGCAGACAGAACGGGTCACACACCCACCGCACCCCATAACTGTCTAGGGCCATGAGACCACCCAAGGCTCGGGCTAATCAGGATTTCTTCCAAGCTGGGGATAGGATCACCTGCAAGGCAGTTATCTGAACGAAACTGGCGTTCAGTCCGCGAGGCGATGGGGGACTCCCTGGAGGTGCGTCATCAGCTGTATTGTCTCCTTCCTACTTGACTCGCTCAGAAAAACGTCCTGCCTCTGGGCAGCGGGAAAGAAGTAGCACCAGACTCCTCGGTGGTCTTTCTGATCCGATCGATGTGGTCAATAAAGCCATAAACGGGAACAGGAAGAGGACAGTCTAACTTTGCATTCGGGACCTCTGCATGCTGGCAGGAAGAGAGCAGGACCAAACCCCGGGCAGAACACAATGGCGGCCATGAGCACGGTGCGGAGCCCACAGTGCCTCAGTTAACTTCTTACTTCCAGGCCAGCCAGCTCTAAAACCAAGGGCGAACTTCAGCTTATCCTGAGGGACAATTATCAATGCACAAGAGGAAACCTGGGATGCCATCATGTGGCCGACGTCTCCCTCTGCTTCCGCCTCGGTTGTCCAATAAGCAATGGAGACTGTGCTCAGGGGGTAAGGCCCGGAATGAAGTCAGATGTCACCTTTACTGAGTGCCCAGTGCCCTCCCTTGGGGCCCGGCCTTTCTCCATCATCCAAGCCACAACACCCTCCACCATGATTTTAAAAAAGGGTGAAAGTATTCAAAGAAAACAGGGAAGGCAGCAATATGGCATCAGTATAAAAGTGGATATTTGGGTTCTTGACGAAGCTCCCCTTTGAGAAACTGCCTATATTCATATACATGCCATTGTTGGTTTGCTAGTTATACATCCTGGAATTAGCTAGACTGGCCCACCACCACGGGCAGGACGAGGAACCACAGACCTGCACGTTGTGGACAGAGGAGTGGCCTAGAGGGGCGGTCTTTGCAGTCAAGGCCAGCACACAGAGGGGGAATGGCGAAGGTTCTTCGTCAAGGTCAGCGGTCACAACTGTCCACAGTTGCTCCCTGGAGAGGGACGAATGAATCACCGGAGAGAAACCAGAGAGTCTAATGAAAGCTCCCACATCTAGAAATTCCCTGGGGATAAGCATTCCCCTGAACAGTAGCAATGACAATCCTCTCATTTTTGTGGTATTTCTACCAAATATAGCCACAGAGACAACCAAGCCAGAGGAAGACATCAGGAGCTTCCCAAAACATTAGGGCAGTACTGAGAGAAGAAAAGAAAAGAAATTCTGGCAAACTGCCCCCTGTATTTGAGGAACAAGGTGTAATAATAAAGGTAGCCGATGTAGTCAAAAGCAAAAGCGGAAAGGAAAACACATGAAGTAAACATATTAATGGCCATAACACTTCCACACATCCAAATCATTGACTACTACGTAGCCATTAGTAAAAAACAGTTTCTCTGTTGGCATAGAGAAAGCCTCACAAATTAATATTAAAATGAGAAAGTCAAGAAGCAAATATTTTATACAATTTTTTAAAGTGTGTATGCATACACACACATGCACATGTATGAGCACATACACATGCATGTATTTATGTAATGATATGAGCACAGGGGGAAAGGGAAGGGTATTGGGTAGACTGTTACTGAGAAGAGGAGGAAGGAAGAAGGAGAACGGGAAAGCAAGTCAAGAAAGGAAAACAAGACCACCCTGAGAAGAAAGAAAAAGAAAAGGCGAAGAAAGGAAGGAAGAAGGAAATACGCTTGCTATGATCTCATTTGTCCAATTGTTTAAACTATGATTTTTTAAAAATGTTTTTAAATAGTGTTTAATATTCACACTCGTGTTTTCAAACATTGGCAACCATGCAAAGGGTATTATGAAAACCGCTATTATTTTTGCATCCTCTCAATCTCCTGGATCGGCTCATTCCCCTCAGTCTTAGTTTTCTGCACATCCCCTGAATCTCATTCTTAGGGAGGTTTAATAATCACCCACTGGATGAGTCAGGTAACTCTGCATGGAATCAGCTTGCTGCTAGAACCTGTCCCAACTACATGCCCTTGGAAAAGTGCCCGGGTCCGGCCCTATATTGAAGATTATGTCCTTTCCTTGTCACCAGATCTCACAGTGGAAGCCCTATTTTGTTTCCCCTGGATGGCAGTCTTTGCCCAGAACAGGCACAGGTCCTTGCTTGGTTTGCAAAGACACCATCCTAACTCCGCAGACCAAAAAGGTACACCAAAATCCCCTTTCCATCAATATACTGCAGCTACAAAATCCCGCAGATGCTTGCCGAGAAATCTACCTTACCTTCTGCTGGGTCTGTCTGATGCCATCTCTTAATGCCACTGATCCAAAAAAAAAATTTTTTAGAGGTTTTTGCTATAGGGCACATGCACTCACCAGAAAGGCAGAGACAGAGAGACAGAAAGTGAGAAATCACTCCCCAGGGGGAGATGGCCATGCCGCAATCCCTTCTCTATTCTTCTCTCGGGATCTTGGGCACACACACACATGTACCCAGCATGAGTTTAAGCCACCGGATCCGGGACTCGAACCGCAGTCGACTGCAAGGGAGTCCAGCGACATAGCCATTATGCCACTGCTGGTCCCTCAAAATTAAATAATTTGTATAAAGTGATAATTATTAGGTAGTGGTATTATATGTTTTAATATTAATAGATTAATTTTTTTATTTTACTATTTCTTGCTTACATTCAATCACTCTACAGCTCTATGATGCACATATGGTTTTTCAAAGCATGCATTTCATGACAATCAAATCAAGGGTATTTCTATACACAACATTTCCAAAAGAAAACTCTACAGTCTTGTGTCCATTATGTGTTTCTTCCCCATGGTCCCTCCCACTCTGACATCCACTCCCCTCCCATGCAGTCTCTGGTATCTACACTGGTCCTCCGTCCTACCGTATCTTCAGAATATCTCTTGATAGGAGAATATTTGTAGACATTCCTAGGGTTTAAAGTAGTCTTCACCATTTAAAAAGTTTATACTGCCTTCAAAGACTAAGAGAGTGGACCAAGCGCATTGGAGTGCTTAACTACCTCCCATTCACAGTACCACATCCCCTTTCCTGCCAGACCAGATGGTCAAATGGTGTTAAGCTTTCAATAAAACTTTTGAGATACGCACAATCATTTGCTACGTTAAACGTCTGAGACCAGCTGTACCCAACAGAATTTTTGGCAATGGTGGAAATATTTAGTATCTTCTCTATCCAATATGTGGTTATTGAGCACCTGAAACACGACTAGTACAACCTAGGAGCTAAATTTTTTAGTTCAATTTAAACATAAATTTAAGTAATCGCATGTGCCTAGTGGCTACCATATGGGACAGTACAGATCTAGATCACAAAAGAATCTTAACAACTTCCTAATTCCTTTTTTAAATGTTAGCCTATCCTTCACCCCCAAAACCTGATAACATGAATATAAAAAACTATAAGTAATTTTACTGATTTATATAAATAGAAATTCTAAATATTCATTCATAAAACTAAAATGATTGTTTTTAACTTTTATACATACTCACACACACATACACACATCTTGACCAACTTAGAATTATCCAACATTTGCACAAAAATTAATGAATATGACTCACTACATTAATAAGTTACAAAGAAGACATGATCTTGATAAATGACAATAAGAAATATGATAAAATTCAACATTAATGCCTCATTTTAAAAAATAAAAAGATGAAATTTACAAAATCAGAAATAGAAATCTCTATCTTTAGTAATACTAAAGGAGCTATTGAAAGTGAACGATCAGGGGCCAGCACAGTGGCACCTCCTACTAAAAGGCTATGCTTGGCATGCTGTGACCACATGGGAGACCCAGGTCCAATTCCCATCTAACAATAGACCAGGTATGGTGATGCCTACAATCCCAACAACTTGGATGGAAGGCTGAGGCAGGAGGATTACAAACCCAAAGTTGGCCTGGGCAAGACCCTGTGTAAAAGAGCAGCACACAGTGTCATAGGCCTTGGGTCCCAGCTACTCAGGACAAGATATTGCCTTAAAAAAATAAACTATGGGGACCAGCCATGGTATGATGGCTAAGGCACTGGGCTCCCATGTAGTCAACTACTGTTTGAGTCCCAGACCTGGCAACTTGAAACTCATACCAGAGCGTGTGTGTACATGCCCAAGATCCATAGAGGAGACTGGAGCAGAAGGGATTGTGGTATGGCCCTCCCCCGTGGGGAATGATTTCTTGTTTTTTGTCTCTCTGTCTCTCCAACAAGCATGTATACCCTATAGCAAAAATCTCTCAAAAAAAAAAAGGAAGAAAGAAATAATAAGTAAATAAACAAACAAACTATGGACCAACAGATGGCATAGAGGTTAAGGTGGCTAGCTAGATCCCATATAGCTGATGGCTCAGTTCAAGTACTGGATCCAGTGGTTTACAAATCACACCAGGCGCATGTGCACGCATGCCCAAAATCCTGAGGGGAAAACTGCGATGTGGCCATCCTGCTCCTCCAGGAAGCCATCTCTCACTCTCCTCCTCTCTATCTCACTCTCCCTGGTAGGCACATTCACCCCTATATCTAATGATAAAACACTAGAAACAGCCCATTAAAGAACAAGAAAAATAAATTCCCCACGATTACCATTGTTTTGGCAGTACTGCCAATATTATATAATAAGAAAATAAAATTATGTAAATACTGGAAAGGAAGAAATAGAATGTTCATAATTTATAGATTTTATTTTTATTCAGAAAACCAAGAAAATTGACTATTGGAATTCATATGAAACAGCAGCAGTATTGTCACATAAGACAGTCCCCTAATTCTTGAGATTTATATGGATACAGACTATGTTCACTTTGTTCATTAGCACCTAGAAAGGTCCCTGGAATATAGAAGATGTAATAAATATTTGTGGAATGAGTTCATTAATTTGTTGGCTAAAAAGTTCAGAAATTCTGAATATTGAATTTATTGTTTCCCACAAAAAATCATTTTTCAAACTCGTTTTCAAAACAAGAAAAAAATATATGGTCATATCAATAGATGCAGAAAAAAATGATACAGTATAACACCCATTCATAATTTAAAAAATAATCTTTTGGGCCTCCAGGTGACATAGTAGTTAAGGCACTGGACTCCCACATGGTCAACCATGGTTCAAGTCCCAGACCTAGCAGCTTGCTTTCTCAGTTTCCTCTCTTTGTCTCTCTCCAGTCAAAGTAAGGAATAAATGATAACAGCAAATAAAATTAAATAATTTTTTTTAAATAATAAATAATCTGTCGCTTGACCCAGCTGTAGTGGCACAGGCAGTAGAGGTGCTGCTATACCATGCTGGCGACCACATGCAAACACTCTGGGTTTGTGTCCCAGGTCTGCCCAAGTGTATCAAGTGTGCTCCTTGGCACACCCACAATTTGGTTGGAAAGAAGATTGCTGCTTCAAGACTCTGTTGAGTTCTCTCTTTTTTCTATTTCTGTCTCTCTCTCTTTAAAAACAAATAAATATACTTCAAACAATAATAATCTCTCAGCAAGTTCAGAGTAGAAGGGAAGATCCTCAAAAGATAAAGTATATCTACTAAAAATCTATGGCTACAATTATACTTATTAGTGAAAGACAAATTGAATTTTTCCCAGTATGAGAAATAAGATAAGGACATCAATTCTCACCACTCCTACTCAATATTCTTGTGGAAGTCCTGGCCAGTGCAATAAGGCAAGAAAAATAAGTAAACCACACAAAGATTGGAAAAGAAGACCTAAAACTGCCCCATTCATCAACAGCTTGTTTATCTATGTAAAAACTCCAGGAAAACTATTTTTTAGAAAAATACTTCCTAGAATTTGTAGTGAACTTAGCAGGATTGCACCATACAAGTTCAACACAAGAAAATTACATTTCCTTCTCCATCATCATCCATCACATAAGGAACATAATAGAATTTGCTCTAAAAATTTGTTGTAAGAATTAAATATTCAGATGTATGAGAGTCACTTAACATAGTACCCTGTACATTGTAAGTACTTAATACAAGTTTGCAGTCATTTAATTATTATTAAGTATAGGAAGGCAGATATGGATGCATGTGAAATTAATGTGAAAGAAAATTACGGCTTTTATAGACTAAATTCTCAACATAAAATCAGTGGAACTAGTTGCCAAAAATAGCCAAGGCAATCTTGGGACTTCATTCTGAAATCTACAGAATAAAGATACATTAAGCATTTATCAGAGCCCCAATCTGAGTCCCATGCTCAGTTTGGATGCCATATATTAGCAGGTACACTGAGAAAACCAGTGGCCTCCTAAAGTGGTATGAGCAACAGGAAACGGTTTGGGAAATCATGCCATCATCACAGCCAGTAGGGCTGAATACAATGGAAACACTGCTTAACATTGCATGGCAGCAGCCCACATCACAAATATGCAAAGATTTGCTAAGTGGCATGGAGGTAGGTATTTTCCAGAGGACAAATCTATAACCACAAGGTAGAATGTATATACTTATTTAAATTTTATATTAGAAATAACAATAGAAGATCAGTTCCTGAATGAAACTGGTTACTGTATAGGGTAAACAGGGATTAAAATAAGGTCCCCATGGGATTGGCAGGTTACAGTATGGTGATTAGGGCCCTGAACATGGTCGATTATGGTTTGAGTCCCGGACTTGGCAGCTTGCTTTCTCACTCTCCTCCCTCTCTCTCTTTGTCTCACTGCTCAAATTGAATAAGAATAATAAATAAAATTAAATAAATAATTAATGCGTGTGTGTGTGTGCGTGTGTGTCTGTGTGTGTGTGTGCTGGGGTCTAGCCTCGGCAGGGGTGGGTTATTTTGTTGGAGGTGGCACATAAAGGGAAGACTGAGGCCTCGGTGTCATTTTTATGCATGTCTTTAGTTGGACACGCTCCAGAGATTGCTCTCTGTAGAGTGACAACTGCTAGGAATTATTGTGCCTTTTTATTGAAAATGTAATACATGCAAGAAAATGGGTGAGGGGCTACGTGTTTTAATTATTAGTTTATAAAGTTTTAACAATAGGGAACATAGATTTTATTTAGGGTTGGATTAAGGGTGGGTCTATTGCAGTTCTGCAATTGTTTGTTTGATGTAGGCAGGTCTTTATGGAATGCAGTTTTGGAAAAGCAGCTTTAGCAAGGAGAGATAATTATTAGCTGATGTGGCGGCAGCCATCTTGTGATTACCAAGCGCGATGCTAGGAAAAGAAAATTTCAAGTATAGATATTAGTTTTTATGGATTTTAATAAAGAATGATACTTATATAATTTTATAGGGATTTAAAACTTAATTTAAGGAATCCTAATATATTTATTTATTTTTAGGGTGAAGCTATTGTTTACTTGGTGAGAGCTGGGATACAGCTTTTTTAACTGGCAGTAAAGTGACTAACAAGTTAATGAAGAACTTTAAAGTGGGTTTGTGGCATACCTAAGCATTTTATTGTGCCTGTGGCGCCACTGTTATGTATTTTGTTAGAACATTAGCTACCATGAGGTGGGAGTGCCCTGGGCCAGTTTTTGCCTAAAAGGTTACTTTTAAGTTTATGTTAAATGTGTCTTGAAGGGCCTTCCAAAGGTCAAGAAGATTTCTGTCTAGATGTATCTTCAGCACACCCTCTATTGTGACCGCAGGGATGAAGCATTGTAATTAACAGTAGGTGCTCAGGAAAAGGGGAGCGGTCAGGGGACTTTCGGGGAAATCTTATCATATACTCAGGATGTATAAGAGAACTATGTAATTCTTTTATAGTAGTATATTAGGGAGCCAGAGGGGGGTCGCTACCCAGCAAGGCTACCACAGTTTTTGGAGCATACAACAAGCGGCCTTGCCAGCATGCTGAGTCAACCCAAGCTTTGCCCATAGGTCAGGGGGTATACAGCAGCGGCCTTGCCAATGTGCTGAGCCGACCAAAGCTGTGCTCAAAGGCCAGGGGGCTCAAACAGATCCTGGGGCCCCGCCGGGTCAGACTCCTCCATTGTGTGTGTATACACACACATATGAAATCCCCATATTTATAAGTGAGGAAAATTAAGATTCAGATTAAGGTATTCAACCAAGATTTCAAAGGCAGCCAATACAGAACCATGATTTAAATCTTGTTCTTTTAACTCTGTACCCAGAGATTGTCATGGTTCAGCAAGTCAGAAACTGGCTAGGACTATAGTCCATAGTCTTTGGCTCAGCTATTTGGTCAAGTGGCCTAGACCACTGTGGAGGGTTTAGTCCACAGAACTAAGTTTAAAGTAAAGGTACAAAATCTAGCTAGAGCTATCACAAAATGAATGTGAGGTAGGGTTATGGGGTGTGAGCAGATGCTATTGATGTTTTTTACCAAATGTTTGAAAACCCATATTGATTAATATTGATGCCAAGAGCTTGTTGCTGGCTCTTAGAAACAAACAGAAAATGGAACAGTCATTTTTTTTTTCTTTCAATACAGGATATTGTTAGCCAAATGCAGAAAAATCAGTTTGGTTAAGAAACACCAGTTCACCACACACTTGCTCCTATTGACTTGCAGTTGTTGATGCTTTGAGGAGTAGACACTTCGGAAAGTGTTATAATAACTATAGCATGTAGTGGCCCAGGCAGCCAGACCACATATGTGGTGATGCCTTGTCCTGACAGTCAGATTAGTCAATGAATAAATTTTTAAGTGATTATTCAGTCTTTTTCAAAAGAACCTCATTAGCTACGACCATTGTCACCCTCTATCCTGCCAGAGAATTGGGTTTTCAGTTCAGTAGAAGCTTAGAATTTTCCTACTCATGCGGGCAGATTAAAGTGCTCAACTAACTCAGGTGTAACTTACTTAATTCAGCATCCAACTAATTACTGCAGATGCAGATAAACCAGGCTAACGGGAAAGAATCCATCTCCTAAGACAAAACAAAGCGAGTAAGCATGTTTCTGAATACCTAGCAAAGGAGGTGTTAGATGGCAACATCTTTAAAAAAGCAAACGAATGCTCCAATGACTTTGAAAATCAATGAATTCTAAGAGGAACAGTCTTTGTACATTTGGGGTCTATTCCATTCCACTTTTAATGCCATTTACAACAGAAGCAGTATGAAGTATTTCAGCAAGTGAAATTTGAATTCAGCAAATTCTCATACAACTTTATTTTAAAGTAGTTTTTATTGTTTTTGGTTGTTTTTGTTTTGGTTTTGGTTTTGGTTTGGCTTTGGTTTTTCTTTTTAGAAATGAATAAACTGTGGAGACTAGAATCAAGGACTTTTTATAAAATTGAACTCTCCATACTTCAAAGAGGGTAATTTTGAAATACAAGTTTAATTGCATTGTCTTTTCATTTAAAGAATATTAATTATATGGATCTTATTGTGGCTAAAAAAATGTATGTTTCAAAGAGAAATAACTATAAAAGTCAGACTTGTGTTTTGACAGGTCATTTTCTCAAAAGACATATTTAGGAAATAAGTTATTTGAGCATATACTTTAAAAACAATAGAGAATCAACCTTAAATGTCTGGTTAAAATATTTTTTTTTCATTTACAAAGATTACATACTAAATAAAAGTGTTCCATCTTGGCAGAGAATGGTATTGTTATCTACGGAAGAAAATCATACCATATTTTCCTATTTTAGAGATGACTATTTGTTTTGTGAGGTTCTTTTCTCCTCTGAAGGGTGAGCCAAACAGAGACATAGAAGTCAGAAAAAGATGCAAGACATTGATGTCATGCTGTTTATTGGCTGAGTTTAGTATGAGCTCACAGAGCTCTTAGAAGGCTCACAGAGTCCATAGCAGCATTCACAGGCACTTCCTCCTTCTTGAAGGTAGTTAACACACATGGAGAATGCTCACAGAGCACTTTCCTCCCTCTCACAGCTGAGCTGAACCAAGTCAAGGCCAAGCCAAGCCAAGGTCATCAGGGTTCATCACCAGTGTGAACCAAGGCAAAGCTGAGCAGGGCTTCCTAGCTGGGCAGAGCAGGGCAGGGCAGTGCAAGGCAGCACTGACTAGCTGACTGACCAGGAGCTCCTTTAACCTTAAAGGGGCTGCAGACAATAGTGGCTCATTGCCAAAATCAAACTGCCACACATGCACATACATGTTACATTAAATGGCGTAAAACAGCAATCATAACTCTGTAACATGCACACAAGCACAGTACAACTAATAATACAAGTGGTTCACCCTGTGGCCTTCAAACACAAAAAGATAGGTGGTGAGGGAGCCAGACTCAACCATCCTGACTCCATCGGCAACACACTCTTACATAGCAACATTAGATTCACGATGCTCAGACCAGCCCATCACTGTGAAAGGTTTCTGAAATTATTTTATGGCCTTGTTGTACAATAACTACAACCATTTTGAGAAAGGTGGCCAAGGAGAACAGGTATGGGCATTAAAAAAATGTTCAAGACTCTATCAATAGCCCCACTCTTCACTGTGTGTGACCTTAGTGAATCCCTAACTCTCTGAGCACCAATTTCTTTAACTGTAGAGTATCACTGCCCTTCTGTAATATGTAACACAACCAAACAGAAATAAATCTGGATTAGTCAAAATTCCATAAAAATGACCAGGAGGTTAGAGGACTAAGCACTACACTCTTAACTCATCAGACTATAGAAGCCCACTCAGTCTGGATTTCTATGTGTTGTACAACAAAAATTAGTATTTTTTAAATTTTACAAGGAGTTACATATTTCATTTTTAAATAATAAGAAGAGATTTTTTAGCTTATTTATTTTTAAATTTTATTTATTATCATTATTCTTCTGTTTTGACCACAGACAGAGAGAAAGGGAGAGTGAGAAAGCAAGCCACCAGGTTTGAGATTTGAACCTCAGTCAACCATTTGGAAGTCCAGTGTCTCAAACACCATGCCACCTGCTGGCTCCAATAAGAAAAAAAATTCTATTTATTAGATTCAGGTAGGGGAGGAACAGCTGCCCATTAAATCATTGATGTGGACAATAGTTTTGAAATTAGCATTTTGTGATACACACACACACACACACACACACACACAAAGGGTTTAAAATGACTGAGTTTTATTTCTGTAGGGAGTACTTTAGATGACTTACAATGTACAATGAACCATATGGCCTCTGATTTCCTCTCTCTCTTACTCGTTTTCTCGTGCTCTGTGCTTTTGTTTTCTTGAGCAGGTAAAATCATTAGGCTTCCCAGCCAGGAAGCAGTGGAAGATGTGTTTTTAAACTCTCTTTAGTGTAAATTTGCTTCCAACTTAGAAGAAGCCACTAGCTACCAATTGCTCTCAGACATAGATGCCATGACTCTTACTGGAGAACATCATTAAAAATGTCATCACCAACATAACTAAGGATATTTCCCACACTTATTCTCCAGTCACATCCCAAAAGTTCACCAATGAGTTGAAAAAACAAACAAGAAATCCAACAATTAAATGCCTGGGAAACTACATATTTTATACCCCTCCTGAAATCCTTCATTGCACTTAGTTTAAAGGAATTAATATTGGCAGGAAAGAAATCCATTTAATTTGTTTAACCTGGTTTTTCCTAAACATATTTGACTTTGTCCTAGTAGTCCTATTTAGAAATTTCACTTCTGTATTCCACCAAACACCATTAGGAAATCATTGTTCAATCACTTGTGACCAGGATCAGATGGACCATCATCACACAGCCATTACATACATTAAATGAGAGGACCTTAAGGGAAGAGGTTTTTCAAAGTTGTGGTGTTTATTTCTTTCCCTTATGTGTTTTTGTGATGATTCAGAGCAATTTAACAGAAAAAAAAATTTTTTAAAGTTGAGGCAGGAGGGAAGACAACCAAAAAGAAAGGAGGTCTGTATCAATAAGTGAGCTCTTAGGGCCTGCAGGTGGTGTGTGTGGTTAAAGCACAGGACTTCCACGTGACTGACCATAATTTGAGTTCCAGGCCCGGGGCTTGAAAATCAGGCTGGGTACATGCGAGTGAGAATGGAGGGGATGGGATTGTGACATGACTATCCCTGTGACCCCCATTCCGCGGAAAGGCGTGTGGGAGGTGAGCCATGTTTCAGGCATACTCTAAGAAGTTAGCAATCTCAAAAGGTAGCCAGCCCATGGCCTGGACTTATGAGAGAGACAGATCGCACAACTGGAAGCTGCTCAACTTCCAGCTCCAGCAGCTTGAAAAACACACCAGGCATGTCTGTGCTCATGCCCCAAATCCCAGCAGGATGGAGAAATGGAGGAGAAAGAATTACGCCATGTTCATGCCCACTGGGGATTACTTCCTTCCTGTCCCTCCCTATCTCTCTCCGGGAAGCACACACAACCTCTAGTAAAATGCAATTAATTAATTAATTAATTAATTAATTAATTAATTATAAATGATGACTATATTATTTTTTTAAAGTAGCCCACTGACATACACTGGGGGGGGGGGGATATATGTGTGTACCCTGACCATAAATTCCAACTGCTATCATCCCATGAGCCAAAGAGAAAATGTCAGATGTTACTTTTTGGATCATCCGTTTTCTGCCGAATGCTTCACAGATGCTGAAGTTTTCATCTCAATATAAAATATTCTCTTATCTTAAAGTTCTAGTACTGGTGGGAAAGAGGAAGGGAGTAATTCTGTGTA
>NW_006208670.1:1903596-1909921 GCF_000334495.1 Tupaia belangeri chinensis | reverse complement strand
TAGGGAAAACAACGTAGGCTTTGGAACTAAAAATAACTCCATCCACTCACCCAACAAATACTCATCGAGCACCTAAGAGGTGCCAAGTAGTCTATGTACTAGAGATACCCTAGTAAACAAAATAGAAAGATGCATGCCCTCACTTGCATTCCTGTAGAACTTGCATGCAAATTCCAGGTCATCAACTTACTAATGATAAAAATGTAAATGTTTATCATCTGTAAAGGTGAAATGACAACCCTTTCTTTCTGGTCTACAGTAAGAACTACATGGGACAATGCAAATAATATTGCTTTACACGGCATCCAGGGCACGGGAAACATCACTAAAGGACAGGACTGTTGTAGTGATGATTCTAATTTATAGAAATGGTTAAGTATCCACAATAAAACTAATGATTTTGCAATAAGAGAGTCTACACAAAATTAGACATAAAAATCAAAAACGAATTCTCCTAAAACAAACAAATCAGTAAGAGGCAGAAGCGAGAATCCTCAGCCATCATTTCTGGAACTTTCACTGTCTAGGGCAGTTCTCTCGTCTCTACTTGACCCTACCATGATTTGTGGTCCGTGATTCCCAGACAGGAAATAGTATATCATTTGGGTTCTATCTTGCTGCTCACACAGAGAGCAAGAAATCAGGGAACTCTAGCTTTAAAAAAACAGTTACTCTAAAACAGAGAAAGGCAAATGATACCATAAGAAAACGGTTTTTCAGCACCACATAACCCCAGCAATAGACCGGTAATGGCTGTTAAACACTGCCCTAATCCTACAAGTGAACAGATTATTGGAAATTTCAAAGTGGCAGCTTTGATTTGAAGACTCACCTCATTGACTATCTAATTCACTCCTAATGACATAATCATTGGTGAACAGTAAACGCAATTCCAAGGGTCAGAACTCTCCTATTAGTCATTAGCTTTTATATTCTGAGTGCTGTTTTACTACTGAGCCTTGTATTTCACTATTTAAAAGAAGCAGAAAGTGTCCCCATTTCCAAGGTGATGATTATTAAAGTGCTGTCGCGAACTGCACGTGGTTATTACGGCACACAGAGCTGTTTGAGACATGCACAAAATACATTTAACTCTGTTTCACACACACACAAAAATTCACAAATAAAACTCAGCTAGAGATAAATTAATTACCATATTATGTTCCACAAGGAAAACATGCGTTAGATAACCTGCTGCATTGTTTGTAGTAAGCAATCAATATTTTACTGTCTAACCATATTTAACTTTACGTGTGTATCTAAATCCCTTTCTACTAGGAATTCCAACACGATACTCTCAGCATAACTCATGGCCATATTCAGATGAATTAAGGAGTCTCTGAAATGCACCACACGAAGGTAGTCATATTTTATTTGCATCTGTTTCTCTTATTCATTACCTAATCCTTCAACCCCACGTCTCTCTACAGTTCTTTATTTAAACAAAATGTGTCCAATTGAACTTTTTGTTTATCGAGGCATAAATCTGTACACTCTCCTATCACAGCCCATTAATAAAGAGCAAAAAAAGTATATAATGGGTACTTCCACCAAAACAAGTTTCTAAATGTTACGATCAATTAAAGAATTGTTCTTTCTTGTTCTAGACTCCTTTAAAAGGTTTCCTTGTCGATTCAACTGCCTAAAGCTCAAATATCGATCTGTTTCCTGGATTCTCAAGACAGATGGGACAGGACTATACTGTTCAGATTTGCAGTAGTTAATCTGAAAGCCTTTTTTTAAAACAAAACATTTAACTTTATTTATTTATTTATTTAAATTTGACCAGAAAGAGAGAGAGTGAAAGAGAGAGAGAGAGAGAGAGAGAGAGAGAAGTAAACAAGCATGCCACCATGTCCGGAACTCGGACCGTGGTCGGGTACATGGGAGTCTAGTCCCCTTAACCACCATGCCACCTGCCGGTCCCCTGAAAGCCTTGTAAATGTGCCTAAGAAACTGTTGAATGGTAAATCCAAGAGTTCTTTAAACATGGGAATTGTCTTCAGGCCTACTATTTATGTTTTTTTTTTATTTAAAATATTTTGTCAATGCCTCTGTATTTCAAAATTCAATAGAAAGGTGAATGCTGATGAAAGAACAACAGTGAAACAGAAAGATGTGTAAGGATGAGGTGGGGTTTGATTCTGTCTGTGCATCCATGGGATGAGTCCTAGAAGGGGGTGGTAGAGAAAACCTGCTGGCAGCTCTTTGACTTGATTTACTTCATTCTACAGTTTTATAACATCAAGGAGTAATGCTCATTTTACTTTACACTGAACACTTAAATTTAATAATGTTCATATGACTGCTACTTCCCTTTCTCAAAATTTTAAAGTCGAATATTCTCTTAAAGCATATTTGTCAGTAAACTCTAAAATCTATGGTAATATTGAATATTTCTCAGAGCTGCCAGCAAAGTCTTAAGAAAATTTAAAAATTGGTTTTCTTTACTGTATCCATCCTAGGGGCGCACAGAGCCCTGCCCTGCTTCATCTGGAGAGTCACCAAAGACGTAAAAGGTGGGTTTCATCTAAGGGAATTACATGGGCTTCATAGCCCAACATAAACACATTCACGAATCCAGTCATCCTAGTAAAAATGGACAAGATGTTTGATAGGTGAGTAGGCTAGCTCTGAGCCCTAAAGAGGCAAAGACTGGTCTATTTGTCAATAAACAGCCTTTTGCAGCTTTTTTCCAAATGTATAAAATTCCCAATCTAGTGCTTTTTCAAAAAGCAAAAGTTAAATAAAGCTATTTTTACTAGAGGGATTAGGGAGAAATGTAGAAATTTTGCCAGGGCAGGAAGTTAGTACTTCTTTTTTTCCCAACCCTTAAAAACTACAAGTACAGATTATGCCAAAAGCGTTCAGGAATAATTCAGCTTCAACCCTAATCTAGCCAATGCTCATAATTATCAGAATTTATCATTTCAAAAGAACCAACATATTACATGAAATTGAGTTCTTCCGAAATCTCCATGATCTTAAATTCTTAGAAGGGAAGTGACTCAGCCTGCGTTATCTCATGGCACTGGAAATGATTTATCGGCCCTTTATCTTTTATTTACAGTAAATATTTATTTGCAATCACTACAGCAATGGAGATTGTGGATAAGGGGAAATACACACCTTAAATTGGAGCCTGTCACCATTTTTGTTGGTAAACCCCTAACGCCTGACCATACTCTATGGATTTATAAAACCATACTCCCACCAGATCTCCTCTTCTCTCTGTAAGATCCCTAGCCTTCAAGTAATGGCAACTCTCAGTATTCTCTCACTTCAAAGCAATGCAACTAACTTTGCCCATTTTTATTGCCCTTACCTGGTTTAATCCCACCTGGCCAAATAGTGAGAGCCAGTAAATGCCTGTAAAGTCCTGAGGAACCCCAAGAAATGTTCAGGTAGGATTTTAACACATTTAAAATGAGATGCGGCTCACTGAAGTCATTTTCATGGAACTCAATAAAAAGGATGTCACAGCACAGTCAGATCGCACCAGTAAGCAGAGCTGCTACGCTCCACCCAGATCTCCACAGATTTCTCAGGATCTGTTCTGGAGAAATGCCCTCCAGCTACTGGCACCCACCTTTGTGCATTCTAATGACTAAGAAACTCAGGAGTACAAGAGCCCAACTCCATCGTCATCGGTTGTAGAAACGAGCTGCATTTGTAAAATGAGAACTGATTGTCAAGAATAGGAGTAATCATAGATAAAAGATTGACAATTAAAAATATGGGTATCATTAAACTGTGGTATGAATGTAGACCTGGTGACTTGCTTTCTCACTTTCCCTCTCTCTCTCTGTCTCTCTCTGGTGAGTGCACATGCCCTGTAGTAAATGTTTTAAAAATACTAATGATAAAATTAAATAATTCTTTTTTTAAAAATAAGAAACACAGAACCAATTGAAGAAGTCCATGAATGAAATGCAAGAAGAAACTAAGAATATGAAAAGAAGAAAACAACTAGAGACAATTTCCAGAGCTGAAAGAAGACAGAAGCTATGAGCCTGAAGGCAACCACAAAGGCCCTTACAGGATGTTCTTAAAACCCATCCCTAGTGATAATGAAATCTCAAATCACTGAGAATAATATGAAGATCCAAAAATGATCACCAGAAAATTATAGGCTAACTAAAAGGAAGAATTATAAAGGTATCAGAATTCTCATCAGTAATATTAGCTGCTAGAAGACAATGGAATAATCTTTTAAAGTTATGAGTAGAAATTATTTGAATCTAGAATTCTATTTTATTACAAAATAATAACAAATAAAGGCAAAATAAATACATTTGTAGATAAAACATGTATCTCCATTAATCCTTTGTAAAAGTAATTTGAGGCTATAAGCAAACCCCCCCCACACACACACACACACACACAAAACCAAGAAGACATGAAACCTAAGAAATATTTCTAGGGACCAACAGGTGGCATGATGGCTACATCGCTAGACTCCCACATGGTCAACCACGGTTCAAGTCCCAGACCCAATGGCTTAAAACTCCTGCCAGGTGTATATACATGTGTGCCCAAAATTCCAAGAGGAGAATGGAGAGGGGATTGTGGTGTGGTCATGCCCCCTCAGAGGTGATTTCTTGCTTTCTGTTTTTCTGTTTCTCTTGTCTCTCTGGTGAGCACACATGCTCTATAGCAAACATTTCTCTCTAAAAAAAGAAAGAAAAAAATAAATATTTCTAAAGCAAGAATTCAGTGAACACATATCTCAGGAGGAGAGCTGTGTAAGAGATTGAGAATGAGAGGGAGATCAGAAGGCTCCCCTCCCAAAAGAGCTCCAACAGTAAAATATATTGCATTGCATTCATTTCAAAATAAAGAAACAGGTTGAACTTAGCATTACATTCGATTGTATGTTTATTTTGTCATGTTGGGGAGGGGGAAGAATGTCAATCAGAAACTCTAGGAAAAATTAGTTGTGCGGGAAAAAATGATTCAAATATAACATAACTAAAATAAGAATTAAACTGGGGAAAGGACATTAAGTTGGAATGAAAATATATGGAGTAGATATTGCAGTACTCTACCAACCTCCATCTTCAGGTCTGACTCATTCATCCCTCAGCTGCTGGTAAAATTGGATGATTACTAAGGTCCTCGTTCTTGACTGGAATTGCCCTGAGCCTTAGGGAACTGTTTTGCCCAAGGTCTGTTCCCTGGAGGACTATCAGGGGGCCTTTGTCTGCAACCACCTTCATGACAGAGTCTCCCTCTACTCAATAGGGCCGTCCTCATTTTCTTACAATATCTTCTTTCTTAGTTTCCTACAATCTTTCCTTTCTCGCTTCTTTGTGAGTGAATTTCCCAAGAGCATTCCCTGTACAATTCTCCATCTCAGAATCTATTTTTAGAGAGCCCAAATTCACGTGTAAAGTCACAAAGGGGAAAGGGGCATGGGCCATTCATAAAACTGCACACAGTTCTCTGTGACGGGCATAGGTTTCATGCCAAGAGATGGACGGGGAATGAATTAAAAGGCCTGTGGTGGCCAGTGAATGAAGAGACCCGGATACCACACCATGGAGTCTGCATGCAAACCCTAAGCTGTATAACCCTCTTAGTTTCCTACAATCTTTCCTTTCTCGCTTCTTTGTGAGTGAATTTCCCAAGAGCATTCCCTGTACAATTCTCCATCTCAGAATCTATTTTTAGAGAGCCCAAATTCACGTGTAAAGTCACAAAGGGGAAAGGGGCATGGGCCATTCATAAAACTGCACACAGTTCTCTGTGACGGGCATAGGTTTCATGCCAAGAGATGGACGGGAATGAATTAAAAGGCCTGTGGTGGCCAGTGAATGAAGAGATCCGGATACCACACCATGGAGTCTGCATGCAAACCCTAAGCTGTGTAACCCTTCTCAGTTAACCTCTCTAAACCTCAATGCCCTCATGTGTGAAATAAGAATGGAGGAACCTGATTCTTGTGAGAAAAATTAGATGGTCTGAAAATTCTTTGTGATGAGATCGACTTCAGCCTATGACATTTAAAATAGGCGCAGGTCCGGTCATGTAGGCCAACTGTAAGTCTATTTAAATAAGAACTGGGAACCAGCAGTTAGCGTAATGGCTATGTCGCTGGATTCCCACGTAGTCGACCGCGGTTCGTGTCCCGGACCCGGTGGCTTAAAACTCACGCCGGGCGCGTGTGCGTGTGTGCCCAAGATCCCGAGAGGAGAATGGAGGAGAAGGGATTGCGGCGTGACCATCCCCCCTGGGGGGTGATTTCTCGCTTTCTGTCTCTATGTCTCTCTCTGTCTGTCTGGCGAGCGCACGCGCCCTACAGTGAAAATCTCTCCAAAAAAAA
>NW_006208670.1:1893115-1902914 GCF_000334495.1 Tupaia belangeri chinensis | reverse complement strand
AAAAAAAAAAAAAAAAAAAAAGAACTAAGAGAACGCCATCCTATGGGAAAATGTACTCAGACACAAGACCATCTGTCAACACAGGTTATTGAAGGAGGGAGCAATTCTGAGTTGAGACCTGTCACCTAGATGTGCCCCCCCTACTCCCATTTCCTTCCACTCCCAGACACCATAAAGTTCGTTTGAGTTTTTGGTGATGGGAGACAGAGAGGGGCAAGGGAATGGAGAAAGAGTCAAGAAAGAAAAGCTATGAATAAGAACAGGAAGAACTGATGCAGTAGATATCTTTAAGACAACGCACTTGTGCCTTGTGGTGTGCTAAGAGAGAGATTCTACGTCTGCCTGGAATATGATGTGGCTCACACCTTGATGGTCCAGAAAGTGTGATGCACAGTTGCAACCTAAGCAATCCCACACATCAGCAGCAGTGACGTTCAGCCGAGAAAAGGTGGAACCCATGGAAAGCAGCTTGGCCAGGGGCTCCCGACACCATGAGACATCAAGAGAGGGGAGCCTGAGCAAAAGAAAGCCCGAGCAACGGGTTAAGAAAATGGGAGCCATACCTGGTATCCATTAAAACTACATGGAACTCCCAACAGGAAGTGCAGAACCCTCTTCCAGAAGTAGAGGCTTGTGATAACTGAGAGGTGAACCAAAGACAGTATGTGTTGAAACTGCTAATGTCACACCATTTCAACGTGGAGGTATGTCACCCAAGGAAGCATAAGAATTACTATTACTGTTTGCCAGATAATAGCAATCTTTCTTCCAAAGTATCTTTCATTTCTGCTTGTCATTGCCTAGCCTAAACCCCTGTGAATAGGCACTGAATACAGGTTTACTAAATTAATAAATAAGTGTATGACTATTGCATTACATTAGGTTTCTCTGAAATTAGAACATAAAATATGTTAAGATCTCATGAATGAGATATCCGGTTCAATATTAAAAGATGATTAGTGAATGAAATGAAAGTCCAAAGATTCTGGAATGTTCCAAAAGTACTGAAACTTTCATAGGCATCATCTGTAAATGTATCTTAAAAACTCTTCTGGAATTGATAATGCTCCCCATCTGCAACATCTCCTCGGGGCAGTAAATGTCATATGTTACTAACCCCTGGGTAAGTATCATATTCTCTCTTTGTGTCTGTCTGTCTAAAACTCTAAAGAGTGTTATTTGTCATCAAGTGTGTCTTTCCACAGGCATAAACTGAGTATTCACATTTGCTAATCATTCAGAGCGTGCCCTGAGTCGTACCAAAACCTGGCCTGTTTTCTCCTGCTCGGCTGTAGTGAGTTACAGACATGGAATTACCTTCTCACAGACATTGCTAATAACAATCTGCTCTGATCGCTCTTATTGACGATAGAAAGCACAGCAAGCAAAATCGTACAGTATAACCACGTTCCCTCCAAAGTCAGAAAACACATCAAATTATTTTGATCTCTGTAATGAAACCTTGGTCCCAAGTAGAACTTCTGCCAGCTAGATCTCATCTGTTTCCATCTTGGCTAGACCCCAGGATTTATTTAGGTTTGAGCCTACTCTGTTCAGGAAACTCAGGTTGAAAAGAAAGGGAGAAGGAAAGAGAGAAAGAAAGAGAGAAAGAGAGAGAGAGAGGGAGGGAGGGAGGGGAGAGGAAATGGAAGGGAAGAAAGGAAGGAAGTTTGGTTTTAGTTTGTTGTTGTTGTTGAGGGAGCAGGGTAAGTTTTTAAATAACCATATGAACAAAAAATAGTTTGAAAATAAAATTTTCTACATCTTTTCTTTTTTAACTGAGAGTGGTTCTATTATTCCCATCCCTTTAACATACCTTGGCAAGAATATCCTAACTGATCTTATTCAATAATGATGGCTCTACTCATTTCTCTTATCAGGATTTTTTTTCCTCCTGCTAAGTTTTCTTACATGTAGAACAATATTATTGTCTTCAGCTGTAACACGATCTATTTCTCTGGTCTCCTTTATGCTGTTTCTCATTGGCTTCTCTATTTCAGATGGAATTCATCTTCTAAAAACAGATTGTGCTCTAAGATGTTTTACAGCTAAAAGCTCCATCAAGACTTTTTCACAACTTGTTAATGGAACAAAAAGCAGACAGGTAACTGTGTTCCAGTTGTTGTAATAAATGCTTACCACTGCATTTGTTGAAGCCATCAGTGTTATTTCACAGACAGCGAGGAAGCCTTTTTGTTACATAAATCATTGAAATATTTCAGGACCTTTTGCATGAGCCAGAGGTATTCTTAGAGTACTGAGCATCAATAACAATGAAAACTATCACAACAACATCTTACACAAACAAAAATTGCAGATAGCGTTCCAGTCTGCCTTCCATTGGAGGGCTACTAAAAAGTGCATTTCACCATCCTTTCTCTAACATACAGAACACACATACACTCCACCACCACCACAACATAAGTAACCCATTACTTCTAAGGCTCACTTCTGCCTTTTTCCTTCTTAAGAATTGTTTTATTTTATTTTATTTTATTTTATTTTATTTAGTATTCTTGTTTAATTTGCTATAGGGCACGTGTGCTCACCAGAGAGAAACTGAGAACAAGAGTGAGAGAGAGAGAGAGGGAAAGTGAGAAAGCGAGCGGCCGGATCTGGAACTCAAACCGCAGTTGGCCATGTGCAAGCCCAGCGTCTTAGCCACCACTTCACCTGCTGGCTCCAAGTTCTGTCATTTCTTTAACCAATGTACTCTAACTAGACTTAATACATTATGAAAATTATAAATTGAATCTATTTATGCACAATAGATCTAAAAATGGCAAATTAGCTGAACACAGTAAACATGAGTGAATTCAACTCAGGATATATCACTACGGAAGTTCCTGCTGTTCCAGTGACAGCCTCTTTTTGGCAAAAGAGATACATTCCTATCTGAAGAAATTAACCTGGCCCTGGTAAGATTTATTTCTCTTCTCCAAGTTTTTGAGGTTAAAACTCTTGGAATCATCTTCGATGTCTCTCTTTTTTTCATATCTTACATCTAACCATTAGCAAGCAGTCCTAATCTAACATAATAAAGATCTAGCTTCTCACCAGTTCACTAGTCACCACCAGATCAAGAGTCTCCAAGCTGGTCTCCCAGCTTCTTCTTTTACCCCTCTACACCCCATTCTTCACCAAAAGGCAGAATAATCCTTTAAAAACATGTAATATGTCACTCCTCTCCTTCAAGCTCTCCAATCTGTCTCACTAAGAATAAAAAGTGGTTCAGAAAACCCTTCATTGACCTAGACTTCCAGTATCTTTTGTCCCTTGGCTATGATCATCCTTCCCCTCATTTATCCCAGTCTAGACATGCCTACTCCCTTCCTGCTCTTGAGATGCTCCGCCTCCTGCTCCTGACTCAAACCTTTGCACTTTGATTTACCTTTCCCCTAGAATAAATTTCTGCAAGATATCCATGTGGATGGCTCTCTCATCTCAGAATTCTATTCACATAACCCTTTATCAAAGAGGTCTGGCCTGTAGGGGATCCAATTTATCTGCCTCCTTAGATTCATTTTGTTCTACCTAATACTGGGCATCAGTCATTTGCCCTACTTGCTGGATGGAGAAGCCCTAGAAAATGCATTCTTGTGATCAAAGCCCTTGTTGTCACCATCATCTGTCTCTGCTAGTGGATTCAGCTTTCCTTGTGGGAAGTTGGTCAACTCTCCCCAGCTCCTGAGTCCAGGTCTAACCTAGGTTCTGGTCTACCCAGGAGCTGCCCAGAGAAAGCAGATAACACAAACCAAATGTGGAACACCCTGTTAGATGAGCCTTGTTCAGTGAGAAACAGGAGATTGAAAGAAACCAACCTAAACTGTTCCTCTTCTCCCCTTCGATGAACACTTTAGATACACAAAGGTCCATATGGAAATGTCCTTACTGACCAAGCAATCAGCTATTGTTTCTGAGACTGGGGCTAGTTCAAAAATATACACCATCTTTTATTTACTTGTCATTATCTTCCCTTCTTCCTCACTTTTGCTGCCCTGGGACTGCATCTTCCAAAAGTATTAGGATGTAAGCTGTGTCCCAGACTGTGTTTTAGGGCATGGGTCTCCAGCCCCTGAGCTGTGGCTGGTATTGGTTCATGGTCTGTTGCCTCCCACCTCTGCCCGCATAGCTGGGGGTGAGTGCTGGGCCAACTAGTGAGACTTTGTGTTTACAGTCACTCCCCATAGCTCACATTGCCAGCTGGACTCCACCTGCTGGCAGATAGCAGAAGTATTGGCTTTTCATGGAGTGCAAACCCTGTTGATGAATGACTGTTTCACTGTGTATTACAGTTGGTAGTGGTGGGAAGTGGGGTGTATGGTGGATGTGGTGTGCTCGGATCATCTTTGTACCAACTCTCCCACCCTCTGCCCTGTCCATGGAGGGACTGCCTTTCACAAAGCTGGTCCCTGGTGCCAGAAAGATTGGACACCACTGTTTTAGAGGATCTAACACATGCACGCACGCACACACACACACACACACACTCACACACTATACTCCAACCCTGTTTGTACATTATTTCTCCTTCATAACTTGTCTTTAAGTCTATCGCCCACTGTAGGATGTAAACTCCAAGAGAGCCATGACTGTTTCTTTAGTTTGCTACTGTTTCTCAATGCCTAAAACAGTCTTAGCACACATTAAGCATTTAATAAATATGTGTTTAGACAGTGAATAAACAAGAAGTGTGTATGTAAGTGTGGAACTAAACACCGTTTTATGTTCCAAAAACACAGAAACTGAAGAAATCTGGGGTTTCTATGAATCACTTGTTATATTTTATTATTTATTATTTTTTATTGCTAGAGGGCATGTGCACTAACCAGTGGAGGAGGAGGAAAGAGGAAGGTAGTGAAGGCACACTCAGAACGGGGTGTGGCCATGCCATAATCCCCACGTACACACACGCACAATCCCCTTTCTTTACTTTCCCCATCATACCAAGATTTGGGGCAGACGTGCACACATGTCCTTAATGGTTCTCAAGAGACCAGGACCAGGAGTCAAACCATGGTGAGCCATGTGGGACTTGACTCCCTAGGCACAGCACGTAAGCACTACACTAGGGGGCTGGCCCCTGGCTTGCTTTTTTATGTCAATGGTTCCACCTGTAATTTCCCTTGTTCCTCTCATTTGCCTAACTTTACCTAACTTCATTGACTATCTCTCAACTCGCAGTTCATCTCCTCTCAAAAACTCCTTCCCTCAGGTAGGCTGTGTGTACATACCCATTTCTTTCTACGACAGTCACTTTTTTCAATCCTCTTAGGGCACATACATCCTTAAAATATACCTCGTGCATTCTACCCATCCTCACAGAATCACATAACATCCTACAACAGATTGAGCATGGTTTTAGCCCTCGTGCTGTATAAGTTACCTCCTCACAGATACGTATAGGGTAGTTCCTTCCCCACATCCATACCTCTCCTGCTAGCCCTGGCACTAATCATAATTACTAATTGCCAAGCACATAGAATGTGTAGGCATTGTGGTTGACATTTAATCTTGACAAAAATCCTGGGAAGTGTGAAAATATTATAAAACTCAATTCGAAATTCATATGAAAATGTTTGGGACTTACAATAATCTCAGAGTAGTTACTCACCCGGATGAAGCTGACTTAGTTGACAGAAGTGAATCTGGTCCAACCTCATGCGTCAAGGAGTGAGAGATTCCATGAGGAAAGCACGGCTACTGCCTTCTTCATGCTCCTCATCTCAAAGTCCTGCCCAAGTCATTGGTTCCTGGCTTTGTAACCACCCTGGAATTGCTTCATGAGAGTATGTTCTGTCTCTTTACGAAATTTAAAGCTCCTTGAGATCAGGCCTTTTATTTTCTGGGTGTTCCTGGAAAACTGTGCTTGTTCCTTCACTTGGTTCCAGCCTCCAGTTCTCCCCCACAGCCAGTTCAGACTTCTACCACCGTCTGACTATCCCAGAGCCATGATCTTCATAGTGGGGGTGCACATATCCAAGGAGTGGGCAAGATATTCTCCTGGCAGTGAAGAAAAAAAAAATAATTTCTACATATATTATGATCTAAAAGGAATATTCTAATGTAATTAAATTTAACATATGAATTCATACTGATCTCCTCAGCTGGTCTACATGTAAGAAAATTTAATATATGAATTCATACTGGTCTCCTCAGCTGGTCTACATGTAAGAATGTCAAGGATACATAACATACATGGGATATCTAAACACAGAAATGGCAAAATCCCTTCACTTCTCTTGCACAGTCAGTGAATTATGATTTAGGAAACCCAGGAAGAAGTGAGGCTAAAAACTGTATAATTTAGATTTGACTAAACTAATCCTGACAAAATGGACATCTTACTTAAAGATTCCTACAAAGAAACCATGAATGGAAAAGAAAACCAATGTGGTAAGAAAACGGCAGAGGTAGCATTCCTCCTACCCCTAGGAATAGGGATTTTTATCTTTATCTAATATTGATCTCGTCATCTAATATGTAGTAAGGTAAAAAACAATGATAAGAAGTTGGCCAAAAGCAGAATTCAAAAAATATTCAGAAGACCATTTTTTTTAAAGGGTTTTGCCGTAGGGTACATGTACTCACCCAAGAGAGACAGAAAGAGAGACAACAAGAAAGTGAGAAATCACCTCCCTAGGGGAGGGGGGGAAGGGCCATGCTCAACTCTTTCTTCTACCTTCTCCTTCTGGGATTTTGGGCACACATGCACACACACCTGGCATGATTTTTGAGCTGCCAGCTCCAGGACTCAATCCACAATGAGCCACGTGGGAATCAAGAACCTTATCCACTATGCCACCTGTGGATCCCCAGGTCAAATATGAATTTACACATATTTTCATAGCAATGACTTCATCCTACATATATATTTTATCTTGATATATCAGTTAATGATTATAATACACATATATAGAATTAAGATTTAAAGTAATGATGATAATATGAAGCATAGGTAATAACGAGACATTTTTAGGGCAAGCCCCATGGCCTTACAATTAAAGGAGACAAATTCCACATGGCCAACAATTGTAATCCCAGTTCCAGCAGCTTAAAAACACACCAGGCTCAGGTGCATGTGCACCCAAAATGCCAACAGGATATAGAAATGGAAGAGAAAGGATTGTGGCATCACCATGCTCCATTAGAGGCTTTCTCCTCTCTCTCTCTCTCTCTCATCTCCCTGTTTCTCTCTCTGATAAGTGCATGTACCCTCTAGCAATTTTTCAAAAATGAGCTTTTTAAAATAAGCATCTCGGGCTTAGCAGGTAACATCAGGTTAAGGCACTGGACTCCCAACTGTAGTTCACATCCCAGACCTGGTGGCCTGTCTTCTCACTCTCTCTCTCTCTCTCTCTCCCCCTCTCCCTCTCTTTCTCTCTCACACATACACATACACACACACACACACACACACACACACACGCCCTAGAGCAAATTAAATAATAATAAATTAAATAATTCTTAAAAAATAAGCATCCAAAAGGTCAGTGGATGGTGTCATGGTTAAGGCACTGGACTCTCACATGGCCAACTGTGGTTTGAGTCCTGGACCTGGTAGCTTGAAAGTCACACTGGGCACATGTGCATGCACGTCCAAAATCCCAAGAGGAGAATGGAGGAGAAGAAACTGCAGTGTTTACATCCCCCCAGGGGGTGATTTCTTACTTTCCCCCTCACCATTTCTCTCTATCTCTATCTGGCCAGTACACACACCATATGGGAGAAAAAAATGTCAATTTCTTTCATCAGTAGCTTAGCTATTCAGCTTGTAATTGGTATAGGCTTCATGATATAAGAACAGCTATTGAGATGGTAGTTTTGTCTATAATTTGAGAATAAGTAAGCATACATATAGTGGGGGTGTACACTCAAATATCTGCAAGAAAAAAATTGTGAAAAGCTATATGCCCAAGGCAGTGTCTTCTGTGAACCCACGACATTGTGTGACATATCGAGAATGTGGGAGACACAAATTCTGGAGCTGTAACTTAGACCTACTACGTCAGAATCTCTGGGCATGAGGGAAAGGAATGTGGGTGTGAACAAGAATTTGAAGGGATTCTCTGAGGCATGATGAAGTTAGAAATGGACGTCCTACAGCCCAGGTCAGACCAAGGCTTTCCTCTTAAAAGCTCCTGTTGCTCAGTAAATGAGAACCAGTCTTCTCGCCATCCATTCAAAGGCCCTCCAAATACAGCCAAACCTCCCTTCATGGGCTGTTTCCATGGCTCCTCACCAAGTTGGACGTCCCAGGAACTAACAGGTGCACCCTTCCCTCCTCTCCTTGTTCACACTCTTTTCTTTACCACAATGTATCTGCTTAACCAAAATCTCTATGACCTTTAATGGATGCCTCAGAAATTACCTGAGCAGGATCCCATGTGGCCAACCATGGTTTGAGTTCCAGCCCACACAGCTTGAAAAACATCCTAGACATGTGTGCATGCCTGCCCCAAAGACCAACAGGATGGAGAAATGGGGAAGAAAGGATTGTGACATGACGGGTCCCCGTGGGAGAAGGAGGGTCCTCCCTCTCTCTCTCTCTCTCTCTCTCTCTCTCTCTCTCTCTCACGAGCACACATGCCTTCTTGCAGTGGAGCGGCCTTACCTATTCTAAGAAGACTCATGTGATCTTAGAATAGAGAAAAAAAATAAACTACCCATACAGCCCAAATGAAGAGAAATTTATATTTCTTTGATCTAGATTTAAATTGAACTTAGGAAAATCATAGTTTTTATATTACTGCCAAGATTGACTTTAAAACACGTGCTTTTTCACGTGGTTATGAAGACTAGAGACTCAGATTTAATATAAAGATGGCCTCAGAGTAGCATTATTGTCTGATGTTAGCCAGGTAATGTGGGTTAACTGTGTGAGCTCTATAGTCAACCTGCCTGGAGATTTTTTTCTTTCTTCTTCTTCTTTTTTTGACTTGTCAGAGGGTACATGCGTGCTTGCTGGAGTGACAGAGAGATGAAAAGTGAGAAAGCACCCTCCCCCCCCGTGGGGTATGGTGATGCTAAAATTCCTTCTCTTCTAGCTCCCCTCCTTCTTGGGTTTTGGGCAGGCATGCACATGTGTCTAGCATGTTTTCTGAGCCAGAGGATCTGGGACTCCTTGAACCCCGTGGTTGTCCATGTGGAATCCAGTTGTCTTAACCACCAGGCTATGGGATGGCACAACCTGCCTGGATTTCAGTAGCAGTTCTGTCACTCTGTCGGCCCTTTTCACACCTCCATTTCCTCATCTGGTAAAATGGAAGTGGTAATATGCCCATCAAATAGAGCTTTTGTCAGGAAGAGTAAGATTATCATTTAAAGTGCTTTGTACAGTGTCTGGCACTGGTAATTCCTCAAACATTTTAACTATTTTTTAGTCATCATTTCCTTCCTGGATTGAATCTCAATTAAGACTAAGTGAGGAGGAGAGATTATCCAACTTAGAAATGCAATGTGAGAGGATGAGAAAGTCAATGGGTGACCCAGGTTCATGGAAAGTCCCCGTGAAATTCCAGTTCTTCACAACAAAGTAATATTCCTAATAGAGTAAGGAAGGAAGCAGATTTTGCAGACAGAGCTTGGTTGTGGGACTTTATTTCAAATCTGTAGCTTACTCTGAGTGCTTCCTTCCAAGCCTGTGCTAAAATAGGGGCTAAGGAAATATTAAGAAATTATCTCTTTCATGGGACTACAATTTGGAGAAAAAAATTATGCAAGTACCCAAATGGCTATAAATCATGATGCTAAATGCCAGGGAGAAATGAATAAATAAGATGCTCTGGAAGTAAAAAAA
>NW_006208670.1:1869410-1892806 GCF_000334495.1 Tupaia belangeri chinensis | reverse complement strand
AATGAATAAATAAGATGCTCTCGAAAAAAAAAAAAAAAAAAAAAAAGTGTTCATGTGTGGAGGGGGGTGGTGAGAAGAAAAAGAAGAACGAAAAAAATCTCCAGGCAGGTGACTATAGAGCTCGCACAATTAACCCACATTACCCTGCTAACGTCGGACAATAACACTACTCCAGGGCCATCTTTATATTAAATCCGAGTCACTAGCCTTCATAACCACATGAAAAAGTACATGCATTAGAGTCGATCTTGACAGCAATACAAGAACTATGATTAGACTATGTAAGTTCAATTTAAATCTAGATCAAAGAAATCTAAATTACTCTTCATTTGGGCTATAATCTTATATTCCAAAGTTTAAATGCATATAAGAAAGTTTTATCTAATTTAAAAATACTAGCTCAAATATAAGCACAGATTGAATACTATTCTTCTTCTGAAGTAACCAGTACAAAGGGTTCTGTTCTTCCCATAGTAAAATATGTCCTAGAACTTGAGCTAGTAGGCAATCACTACCTTTTCTTTATAGGAAAGAAAAAAAAAAACCCTCTGAAATATGTACTATAACCTCTGAAAAATACAATTATCTTCCCCAAAAAATGAGGCATTTTTTTCCTGACAAAAACGATGGGCAATTGATCTATAGTTCTTTTCTTCCTCAAAAAAAATTATTGTATATTGTGTAATGATCATTATAATTAAAAATTAAGATGGCTTGCAATAATTTCACCATTATTTGATTCAAAATCTTTATAAAATATTGGCATTTTCCAACATTTATTTTTCCTGTCTATGTTCCATTTAAGGCCAAATTTTCAAACCCAGCTGCCAAATTACACATATAATTACTGCATTTGCGCACAAAAATGTGATAATTGCTTACACAATTTCAGAGGCCAGCTTGAGGCTCCTTTCCAAATTTGTTTTACATGTTCAGTGCGGTGTATGTAGTTTTATATGAAATGGGGGAAGTCGAATTCATGGTTCGTCTGGGTGATGTATGAAAATGGGCACAAAACAAAGCCTTTCTATAATTGCCTGGGTCTTTCCTATTTCTCCCAATAGACCTTTATGAAAGTCTTACAGAGTAGCTCAAACTTCAACTGGATTGGAATCAGGGTAATGGAATGAGATGATACCTGGCGTAATACCCCTAAACAGTACAGGTGCTCATTTTCTTGGTGGTTGACATGACGCAATGAGGCAATTCTTCGGGCTATGAATGGCTACTACCTACCTGGGTAAGAAAAGATAAAGGTGATGGAAGGCCCTCAACTGTACAGCCAGCCAAGACGATACCAACCTTCCCAGGACAGAGCAGTGGCTGGGAATTTACCCTTTCAACTTTGCCCAACAGTTGATATTACCATTTGACAAATGTTCACCATGGACATGGCCCAAAATGGGTATTCCTAGTAGAAGGTTTAGTTCGAGAAAAAGGCAAAGAAACAAGATCTAGCCAGGCATACACATTAATAAGATAATACTTCTGCTTTTGCACAAGCAGGATAGAGACTTGTGGCCATATAAACTGATTCTCAGGCTGAAAACAAAAAAGTACTTTCCAAACTCAAAAACTATGAATCCAATCTGCAACTATGGCCAAATATCCAATGTTTGAACTGACCAGAAACGAGTAGGCCAGAAGCATATTAAATACTGAAGAATGCTCTCTTGCCAAAGAAACCCCCAGAAACGTCATTCTTCCCCAATGCCCACTTGGAATAATCATAACTGCACTTCCTGAGCACTTGATACATGTTAAACGGGCGCTTTAAGCATTTTGCATGTGTTTATCCCCCCTTTACATTCTTACTAGTCCTAAAAGGTAAGACCATTATTACCCTCCTTTTACACATGTGGAGACTGAAGCACAAAGAGTAAGACATTTATCCAATGCCATGCAAATGAAAAGCCACAAAGTCAGTATTAGGACCCAGACGTTTTGACTCTGAATCCTTTACTCTTAACCTCAGTAAAGTAGTGCTTCCTAAATGGACCAAAGGAAAATAGAATACGTGAAAAATAGTTTCCCAAAGAGAAGACCTTGGGGGGCCAGTAGGTGGGATCGTGGTTAAGACAGCAGACTCCCACATGACCGACTGTGGTTCAACTGCTGGACCCAGTGGCTTGAAAATCACACTGGGAGCATGTACATGCATTTCCAAAATCCCAAGAAGAGACTGAAGGAGAGTAGATTGCAGTGTGATTATATCCACTGGGGGTGATTTCTTACTTTCCTTCTCTCTGTCTCTCTCCAGTGAAAGCATGTACCTTAATGGAAACACACACACACACGCCCACCCAAAACCACCTTGGGCAGTCACTATGACTATCCAAAGAATAACCTTCTAGAATACAGTCCTCACCATTTCTGTCAATATCATCCTGGAAGAATAATATTGTCATGTACTAACAACCTTTGTATGCTGTTTCCCATTTGCTCTTTTCCAAATAAGAACTTTTTTATTGCAGTTTTCCTGTTATTTCATTTTATGTAAGTTGTGTTATAGGGGAATAGCATTACCAGAAGTCCCTGAACTATGAGGAGCTTTACCCAGATATGAAGACAATCCCACATCACTTGGAGTGAACACACCGTATCTTTAGGTTGTCTCTAGTGGGAAAACATAGCTATTTCAAAATGTATGGGAAGAAAGAGGGCTCATATGGGAACTGGGAAGCCAAAGGACATTCAGCAATAACTTATCCAATATCTACTTCTCCATTTCTAGAAATTTCTTCCTGGGCTTTGGGACTGTGAGTCTCAGTCCCACTTCCAGAAGTGCGTTGAGTTCTGATTAGCATGACAATCAGAATAACACCACCACATCCTAAAATCTATCTTGACATGGCAAATGGTTTAGGAATGATCAGTAATCCAGACTTAAACCAATCTGAACACAGTATCTATTCACCTTGATCGGTTCATCTTAGTCCAAATAATGCACAGAACGAGGAACAAGTTTAGGTAGGTACCAGAAATACCTGACCCCATTCCAGTGTGTGTGGGGGGGAGGGCTCCTTGTACTGTGAAATCCAATACTGCCTAGCTTGGGAGGTTCTGAGGCAGTCTGAACTGACTAGAGACACATAGGATTTGGCTGAGTTCAATTCCCAGCTCTTGCACTTACTAGCTGGATAAGGTGACTATAAAATTTATAGTCCAAATTGGAATATTTATGTTAAAAGAGAGTATTGTAAATAATATATCAAGGACAACAGGTATACACTGGAACAGTCCCAGAAAAATAGGCATGGATCTATAGTTTCTACAGTTGGGTTGTTCTGAACACATCTTTGAGTAGCAGTTCACCCATTTATAAAACAGAGCTAACAGTTTCTCTCAGGGTTGTCAGAGAATTCGAGAAGAAAAAGCACAGTGAGACACAGAATAGGTGCTCAAAGGGAAGGCCTCTCACTTTGTTACTCTAAGTGCTTCCATATTGATAATTCTTCACATATTCATATATTTATTGAGTGATTTAGAGTTTTTATTTCATTAAATAACACTTATTTAAATGAAATAAAAATAAGACTCTATTGAAAAAATAAACTTTAATCATCTATAAAAACCAGGCCCAGAGCCATGTGGCTGATGATGATGGAGGCTGGATCCCACATGGCCAACTGTGAGACCCGAGTCCTAGACCCAGTAGCTTGAAAAACTCTCTGGACACGTGTGCACGCATGCCCGGGATTCTGAAAGGAGAACGGAAGAGAAGGGATTGAAATGTGGTCATCTACCCTGAGCAGAGACGCGCTCTCACTTTCTCTGTCTCTCTGCTTTTCTCTAGCAAGCACATAAGCCCTAGGAGGGAAAACAATACTTGCACATGAGTGTGGTAGGTCCCCACTTACTAGGTAACTTTCAGGAGCGCAGAAAACTTCCCTTCTAATATACTTTCTTGGTGATGCCTAAAAATCCTCACCTATTGAAAACAGGTAGAGAAACAAGTGGCTTTGACCCTTGAACTGGGACAAATTCCTAAGGAAGAAGCAGCACCCAGGTTTTACTCTCCCCTTTCCAATATACTCGAACCTGACACTGTAGCCCTACGTCTCTCCAAGGACATGGCACTTCTCGTCACCCGCCCACCTGCCAGCCTGTGACGGGATCTGGTAAGGCCAAAATAATTCTTTCTCAGCCTTCCCGTTTGCTCTTCACATCGTAAATCTGAAATCACGTCATATCAACACATTCATTGCACGTGAGACTCTGAAGCATATAACAGTCAAGGTCCACTCAAAAGACAAAACTTATGCCACTCATTTAAACACGGAAACGGCGGGACCAGCAGTTGGCGTAATGGCTATGTCGCTGGACTCCCATGTAGCCTGCAGTTCGAGTCCCAGATCCGGTGGCTTAAACTCACGCCAGGCACGTGTGCATGTGAGCCCAAGCTCCCGAGAGAATGGAGGAGAAGGGATTGTGGCGTGGCCATCCCCCCTGGGGGGTGATTTCTCGCTTTCTGTCTCTAGGTCTCTCTCTCTCTGGTGAGTACTCGTGCCCTATAGCGAAAACCGCTCCAAAAAAAACCCAAAACACAGAAAATGTAACATCAAGATCTGTTAACAAGGCAAATAAAACATGGAGATAGTGACTTTAAGGAATCGGAATCGGCTACCCTTCTAACATGAGTTTGGAATTGTAAACGTTCGAATGATTTAAACCACCTGGAAAAGAGGGGGTCCACGAAGCTGAGGCCCAAAGGTCCGAGTGGCAGGCGCTGCCCAGTGGTCAGTGTCCTGGGCCGAGGCTGAGCGAGGGTCCCGGCCCGCCAGGAGGAAACCAGCCTTCCTGCAAGGGCCTGCAGCCACCCCCACCGACCAGCGACCACCGAGTCTGGGAGGACGCAGCGCGACGCCTCCCGAGTGCCGGCCAAACCACGAACCGGGGACACAGCGGCCGCTCGGGAGGCTCTGCCAGCGAAGGCCCTTGCTGGGGTGACAGCTCAGGAACAGGAAGCCGGCCCGGACAGGAAGCGGCCCGGCCCACTCGGCCTCGCAGGCGCAGGCGCGCGCCGGTGCCCCCTGTTGGCAGAGTCGAGCTGAGCTCCTCCCGCGGAACCGAACCGTGGGCCAGGCCTAGCAGCACCTCGCAGAGGACAGCTTTAGAGCGTGGGGAAATACCTGTTTTGAGTTTTCTTTTTTGTGTGTGTGTGAGATTTTTGCCTTAGGGCGCATGCACTCGCCGGAGAGACAGAGAGACAGAAAGGGGGGATGGCCACGCCGCAATCCCTTCTCCTCCATTCTCTCGGGATCTCGGGCACTCGCACAAACGTTCCGGCGTGAGTTTAAGCCACCGGGTCCAGGACTCAAACCGCAGTCCACTACGTGGGAGTCCAGCGACGTAACCACTACGCCATCTGCTGGTTCCTAGAAATAATACGTTAATCCATAGCACAAAGCAGTACTTTTTTTTTGGGGGGGGGGGTTTGCTAAAGGGCATATGCGGTTGCCAGAAAGACAGACAAAAAGCGAGAAATCACCCCCCCCAGGGGGAGCAGTACCTTTTTTCATTGCCAGAGGGTGCATGTGCTTACCAGGGAGAGAGAAAGCACCTAGCGTGGGGCATGGTCACACCACCATCCCTTCTCCATCCTGTGGGAATCTGGACAATTCACATGCACCTGTTTTTCAAGCCACCAGAGCCAGGATTCAAACACATGCACCTGGAGTCAGCCACGTGAAATCCAGCTCGCTTAACTGCCAGGCTCCAGGCTGGCCCGAGGGCAGTACATTTGTTTTATATATAGGAGGAGCCCATAGTCTGGCTATCAGAGAACGTGAAGACGGCCCAGTTCCTGCAAGATGCCCCCCATGCTTCCTGTACCACCACCAACAGACACGTTCTGCAAACCGGAGGACCATCAAGGGTAGGTGCTGTCATGATCACGTCTTCTGGGAGACAGGTGTGAACAGGCAATCACTAACCGTTTGGGTATTGCCAGTTGCCCTGCGTACATCGTCGCAGCCGTATTAGTGTGTAACTGAGACCTGGCAGAGACATGGGAGATTTACGCTCCTACAGAGTCCTGAGTACGCTTGTTCCTCAAGAAAGAGCTTAAAGCACTGGGATTCTTTTCTCTGGAGACATTTAAGGAGCCATCATTTGAATGATTCTATTTTCTCAGAGTGCTGAAGGAGAAAATATTGATTAAGGAATATTCTGAAAGTTACCCATTGTATAGAAAGTTAATAAAAAGGCGTATTGTGGTCATGGTAGAATTTTCAGAGGTAATAATCATGGCTTCATTGTGCCTACCTGTTCGGCCATTTTTCTTTTGTATAAAATGTCTATTCATTATATTGTCCATGTCTTTGTTAAATGAGTTTGGACAGATATAACAAGATAAGAAAGTCTATAACCTTATACCAATGTTTGACAGCTCTAACAGGCTGTATTCTGGTATTTCTGGGGTCTTTCCTGGAGCAGTTAAACGCAGAAGTCAGCCACAAAACAACATTCAGAAATGTTCTTTAATTGCCAGACTAGAAAGTCAGCTTAGACCACGCTTTAACTCCAATTTGCCTAAATAAGATCTAAAGGATATTTATGACTTGAATATGGTTTGCTCTGAGAAAAGTCTTTAAAACACATGGGGATGGGGGACCAGCAGTAGGCGTAATAGCTATGTCTCTGGACTCCCATGCAGCCGACCATGGTTCAAATCCCAGACCCAGTGGCTTAAACTCACACCGGGGCAATGTGCATACAGGCCCAAGATCCCAAGAGGAGAATGGAGAAGAGATTGCAGCATGGCCATCCCCCCGGGGGTGATTTCTCGCTTTCTCTCTGTCTCTCTCTCTGTCTCTCTGGTGAGCGCATACATTCTATAGTAAACACCTCTCAAAAAAAAAAAAAAGACACATGGGGATGGGGCAGAGGAGAAAGGAAAAACTAACCATCATCTTGGGCTTTCAAAACCCTGGAAGTGATATAGTGAGACAAAAAGGGGCCAGCAGGTGACATGAAAGTTAAGATGCTGAATCCCACATGGCCAACTATGTGGTTAGAATCCTGGATCGAGCGGCTTGAAAATCGCACTGGGCACACATGCATGCATGCCCAAGATCCCAAGAGCAGAGTGGAAGAGCAGAGATGTCAGTGTGGCCTTGTCCCCTGGGGAGTGATTTGTCATTTTCCTTCACTTTCTCCCTCTCTGTCTCTCTGGAGCATGCACACCCTGTGACAAAAAAGAAAAAAAATAGACAATGCCCATCCCATTCTGTGATTCGCCTGCTTCAGCTACACAAAGAATTCGTCTGTTACTGGCATCTAATTGGAACCTTCTACCCAAATGCAGATCCTTACACAGGTGGCTTAGACTGACAATCTGCCCTTCTTCAAATTTTACACCATCAATCAAAAATAACAATGACCGCCATGACACTTTGTACCCAGTCATAAACCAAAACAACAGGCTCATCGTATTGTCGGTTGTACATAACAAATCATCCTCAAATATTTAGCAGCTTAACAATAAACAGGTACGATCTCCATTTCTCCAAGTCAGAAACCTAGGAGTGGCCTAGATGGATGGCTTCCGTAAAGATTTCCTTACAATTTAACAAAATGCTCTTCTGGAGTTAGTGAGACCCAAAAAAGGCTTAGAGCTAGCGGAAGACTGCCTGATGTCAAATAAAGGACCGGTGTAAGTGGGAAGATAGGAAAGAGGGGAGATAGATGGGAAGGCTAGGACGCAGAGACTGGCATCCAAGGAGCGATCACACAGAGACACCTGAACTGGAGCGGCGCCCACAGGGCTGCTCTCGTCTCGCACCTTTGCTGTGTCCTGTGTTGGACTCTGGGAGAGTCCTTCAAGTCAGAATGCTGGAGAAGTCACTGAAAATTATGCCTAGGGGAGCCAGATGGTGGCGCAGTGGTGATACGGCTGCATCCACATGGGAAGGTCCTAGGTGTGCATCCTGGAGCCTCCCTTACCAATCAGGTGAATGCGCACTTGCCAGTGACACCCAGGCTAGCCACAGCTGGGGTTGGTCCTGATGCCACCGTGGGGGTACTCTTCTCTGTCTGTTTCTCCCTGTCTTTCTGTCTCTGTCATGCAAAAAACTAAATAAGCAAACTGTAAAAAGAAACAGAAAATTATGCCAAGAGAAAGCAAGAAGACTGGGCAGGACAAAATGGCAGCCTCTCCTGGTGTTTTTGCTTTTTCTTACAAACTTACTCACGTCTTACACTTCTTTTATGTCTTCTTTGTCTTTCTCCCTCCACCTATCCCCACCCGCACCACAGAGTAGAAATGACAGAGTAAGTATTTGGAGCTTACCTACCTCTTATCCCTCAGTTGTGTTCATAGCTTGTTCTTTAAACCAGAACTGTTCTGCAACGTATTACTAATTGTTTGGGGGTTTGAGTCCTCTATTTGAAGTGTGCCACATGTCCTGTCAAAATAACTTCTCAGAGCTGTGTAACGACTGTGGGTGGCCTGTGATCACCTTGTCAGAGTGTCTGTTACACCCAGAGCTGGTTGCCAAGTCCCACACTGCTTACAACTTATGTTCCATGTACCATCTCCACCCTCGTCTCTTTTTTTCTGGCAGTTGCTGGGCCAAACAGCAATTTGCAGTTATGTATGCAGCTTAAACCCTATTGTCAATATCCTTATCCTCAATACACACCCATTCCAGTGGTGTGAGCTGAGCTTCCGGGGAGGGAGCAGGGCTGAGGTTAACAGAAGCAAGGCTTCCCGGGGTCTTCAGCCAAAGCACACATTGTCTAGAGCTGCTTTGTCTCCTTCTGGGCTCTCTTTGGGGGATTTTCATTTGGAATTAAAAACGGATCACAGTTTGCTGTTTGTTTGCTATTGTCAGGTCAGACGCAGTGTTCTAGTACTCGGGGACAGGGTAGTATGCTGTGTGCTTAGAATTTTCTTGGCAGTTTAATAGGGATGATGGAGTTCATCTGCGTTTGGAAACCACCTTTCCTCCTAGACTCTCAAAAGCCTCCAAAAACAAAACTTAATCTTCCCAGCAAATGGGAGGAAGTCAGGTATGTCACGGTGCCCCTGGTTCCCTCAAGCCCACTTCAAAGGGTACAGAGAACAAGGGAAGGGAGATGAAGGTTGACACCTTCTTAAAGGACCACAGAGGGAGTCTGTGTGCTACTTACAGAAAAAGAAATCCCCTCTGGGTAGACACATTTCAAGAAGACTCTCTTTCCTCTAGACCGACTAAGTCCCATGCCAGGGCCCATGGTTTAACAAGTAGAATATGACTCACCCCTTAACCAGGTCTTCTAGCCACGGCACAGGTGTACATGTGGGCTCTGAATTTTCACATCCAGGTTTTTGTGCTTAGGGTCAGAATTTTGTCAGAGACTGGCTATTTTCCTCATTACATTATTGCCCGGTTAAAGAGACCACCAGTACCTTTAAAAAAAAGAAAGAATTATTTTATTTTTATTATTATTTAATTTACTAGTGGGCATATCTACACACCAGAGAGAGACAAAGTGAGTGAAGGAAAGTGAGAAAGCAAGCCACCAGGTCCAGAATTCAAACTGCAGTAGGCCATGTGGGAGTCCAGCACCTTAACCACCACACCATCTGCTAGTCCTCCACCAATACTTTAACATCTAAGTCAAAAATTACAATTTAGAGGCCAGCCAGTGTGTGATGGTTAAGGCTGCTGGATCCCAAATGGCCAACTTCACCGTTTGAGTCCTGGACCCAGTGACTTGAAAAATATCCTGGGCATGTGTACATGCATGCCAAAAATCTCAAGAGGAGAATGGAGGAGAAGGGATTACAGTGTGGCCATCCCCCAAACCTCCTAGAGGCTGATTTCTCACTTTCCTTCCTCTCTAGCAAGTACATGCACCCTATGGCAAAACTAAAAAAAGAACACAGTTCAGAGGCCTTTAACAGTCTGCAAAATCATTTCACTTAAGAAATATTTATTAAGCACTTATTGTGTCCAAAGCACCAGCCCCCTCCAGGAGAGTAAAGCCCTTTGGGAAGACAAAAAAAAATTGTAGAATATAAGCGTAGTTATGTTAGTCAGCTTCTGATGTGGTACCCAGTGAGCCTCACCTACTGGTATTAACAGTATTGTCGATTCCTCCCTTGAGTGTGGACCAAGCTTAGTGACTAATGAATTCTAATGAATAGACTGGAGCCAAAGTAATGAGCTATCCCTCCCGTGGTAAGGTTACAAAAGACCGTGGCTTCCATCTTGATAGTACTCTCTCTCTTCCTAGTTCTCTGGCCTTCCCACTCACTTCCCATTCCGATGCATCAAGTTGCTACATTATAAGAGACTCCATGGAGAGGTCCAGGTAGTAAAGAACTGAGAACCAAAACCAGCAAGTGGCTTATGAGAAACTGAGACCTCATCCCAACAAGTAGCAAGGAGTGAAATTCTGCCAACATCTGACCCCATCAAGCCTTGATATGACTCCCCCTTGTGAGAGACCCTGTACCAGAGGACCCAGCTAAGCCACACCCAGATTTCTTATCCACAGAAACTTGTATATCAAGTCACTAAATTTTGGGGTCATTCGTATGAAGTTGCAATCCCAAAGTTGTCATTAAAATATAGGCCAGGACTGTCATCAGCTCAAGGCTCCACTGCCTTGGGTAGAGAAGGTTCCACTCTAGGTTCACTCATGGGTTATTGGCAAAATTTAATTTTCAAAGACTGTTGAGTTGAGGATATTAGTTTCTTGCTATGGGAGAAGCAAGAAACTAATTTATCATCAATCTCTCTACAGGATCATCTAGAACACGGCAGCTGACTTCCATCAGAGTAAGCAAGTGAAACAGCAAGATAGAAGCCAGGGACTTTTTGTGATGTAATCTCAGAAGAAGCACCACATCACTTTTGCCATTTTCCGTAGATTAGAAGCAAGTAATGAGGTCCAGCCCACCCTCAGGGACAAGAGATTACACAAAGACACGACTACCAAGAGGCTGGGATCTTTGAAGGACGTCAGCAAGCTGCCCCCACATCTTCACTATCAGTCCCCCATCCATCCTTCTCCAATCCCTCACCTGGCCTTAGAGGCTCTCTCTGCCCTTCCTTTTCTTTATTCACCATATTTATTTGTACACAAAAGTTTGTAACTTATGCCTAAGCTCTAGCAAATCTTCCTCATGAGACTTCCTACTTCCTTTCCATTTTCTCAGCTGGGACCAGAAAAGAGATTAATATTTCTAATCACATTATATAATATCCTTTTCCTGTTCAAAAATGCCACTGCCTCTCAAATACCTCTTTTATAATTTGAGATGTTTATCATTCTAATCCAAGGCACCTTTCCAATAAAGCATATCGTCCTACTCCCTTCCAGTCAAATAGGTATTATTGTCCCTGAATCACGGCTAGTCTATGCCTTTCCATGGCTTTGCCCACGCCATTCTCCCCATCTAGGATAGCCTCCCTTTAATTTCCACCTTTCAGGATTCTCCCCAAATACCATGATTCTGCACAAGTTCTGTCTCCTTTATGAAACTTACAAATGGATGATAGAGTGTGCTGAACATAGCTGGTCAAGGAATCTGTATGACAGAATGGTTTGGTCACCCTGGACTCAAACGGCCTCTTTCTTCTGCCAATTCTTGAACTATTCCTTATTCACTGAACCTCTGATGTGACACTTAGCATAGACTTCAGTTAGGATGAAACCTCAGTTTAAAAACTAGGTTATCAATACATGCATATTGATGAAAGGTGTAAAACAAGTCAAGATTAGAACTCCAAGTCTAATTTAAGGGGAGTAACATCTTTGTCAAACCTGACCATAGTTATGTTCTAGTATGTTCTAGAGAGGACCTATCAACATTCTCAGGATTCCATTTCTTACTACCTTGCCTTCAGTGACTCATCATTATTATCAAGACAAAGCTATTGAAATTTACATTCAGAAGCATGGAATTGTTGAGGTTCTCAACTATTTCCTAGCTGAATGCATAATGTAAAGAAGAGTGCTCTTCTTGAAGTTTAAGGGGGTACAGGAGATTCTAACACCATTATTATTCTTTGACATTTAAGAGAAGGACAGAAAAGTGACCTGAAAGACCAGCCATGGTGATTAAGGCGCTGGATTCCCACATGGCCGACCACAGTTCCAGGAAGCATGGAAATCATGCCAGACACATGTGTTTGGGTGCCAAAAATCCTGAGAGGAGAATGGAGGAGAAAGGATTACAGCGTGGCCATGCCCCTGGGGAGAAACTTCTCACTTTCCCTCTCTCTCTCTCTCTCTCTCTCTCTCTCTCTCTCTCTGGAGACACATGCCTAATGGCAAAACTCTAAACAAACAAACAAAGATAGCCATGAATAGAGATAGATATGAGGATGGAAAGTTGTGGCCCACAGTAAGAGTACTGATGGCCGGAATGGTCTCTGTGAGTAGGTAGGTTGATGAGAGAGAGATACTACTTGAGGGGTAGTCTATGAATAAAATAAGAGTTCAAGGGAAGCAAATGTTTGATCAATTGAATTGGTAATTAGGGAAATATACGAAGACTCAAATTTCATTCCCATACTAACAGACAAAAACTAATAATTACTGATCACCTACTAAGCGCCTTAGACTATGTTACCCCATCTAGTCATCAAGGCGATCCATTTACAGTAAAAAAGAAAATAAAGATCTAAAGAAGTTAAGTCAGTTCACCATTAGTTGGTGAGACCAAGATTCCAAGCCTACCATGGCTGATTCTGAATTGCACGCAATCTGTCCTCTGGGTGTTACAGCTGGGAGACATGGCCTCACTCGTGTTTAGGAGGGCTAATACTATCTCACATGGTTATCACTGGGTGGAAAGCAGTGTATGTTGTCCTCCCTGAAATGATTCCATGATCTTTTAGCAGCTATGCCAAACCGATCTATGCCTGTAGGAAAATCACCCTTTTCTACATTTCCAAACAAAATGAAGACTAACCAAGCCATCAAAACAAAATAATATGACAAGAGAGATGGATGGGAGAATTTGATGGAACCATTTTATTCCACACCAGGTGTTTTGATGTCATATCCTTCCCAAGTCTTGAGGAAAGGCTTCGAATGTTCTTTTTTTCAAACACAGTTTGTCTTGTGACCACTAAACAGTTCTGGAGAAATATCAACATACTACACTTTAAAAAAAAAAAAGGTATTTCCTGGAAATTAGAAAAAACATAGCTTCATTTCAAAATTCCCAAATCTTGCCCCCAAAAGTCTCATGGTAATTGCTTGATTGATACTGTTTCCTAGGCTCTCTAAAATAATCCATTCCAAAAGTGCCAAATGACAGCGTCTAATTCTTATAATATGTTGACATTATTAACCAAGTTCACCTCTGACAAAGCCAAGCATATGGAGGAGTGAGGAGAATGCTGAAACTGGATCAGGTCTGAGAAGCATGATTTAGGAAACCATTCATGTAGCCTGTGGGCAGAAGGGGGCAGCAGAGAGCTGTAGGAGATGTGTGTTACTCGGGCAACTTCCCAGAGGGCTGGTGGATCTGGTCAACCTGTGGACATTGGCAGAAAGACCTAGACCCTATGTTGTGCCAGTAACCAAGCTGAAGAGTGAGCCTTGCTGAGATTCCTAGTGGAATCCAGAAACAGAATCCTTCATATTCCACCCCGTGACCAGAGATCTTATTAAACCCGCCTCTGATCATGCCATTCCCCTCGCTCATAGTACGCTTAAAATGGCTCCCATTGATTAAAACACCGGTTTCCAAGTTTTAGTGTTTTATCAGCTGCACTTGGAGGACTGAATAAAACACTGGTCCCTGGGCTCACCCCCCAATTTCTGATGGGTTGTATCTGGGGCAGTCTAAAAAATTTACATTTCTGATGTATTCCAAGTAATGCTAAGGCTGCCAGTCCCTGCTGGCCCAGATACCTCCGCTGGTGAGCCGCTGGCTTAGGATACACTTGATCTGCCCACCTCTGTCCTCTCTAGCTTCTCTGAACTCCACACCCTCACACACTGCTCCACCTGGAACTTCCCTCAGCTCCCCAAGACAGGCAAGACTTCCCACACCACCCGGTTTGTTCACAGGTGCCCTCTCTGCAGATACATGCATCCTCCTCTTCACCTGTCTAACACTCACTTACCTCAAGTTCGAAGCCTCCCTCCTAAGAACACTCATTATATCCTATAGTTCACACCCCACACGGTGTTGTAAACAACGATTGTGTGTTTGGGTCTTGATTAGCCTGTAGGCCTTCTGAGCAAAGGCTCACAAAGATACATAACATTAGAAATTCATGGTCACTGTCTCATCTGGGTTTGTGACTCTGCACAATAGCCACGCTACATTTGTCTGATCACCTCCCTCTTCAGCTCTCAGCAACTATTTCAACAATCTTCACTTTCGTCAGATCTCTAACCTTCCCGCCTCCTCTATCACACTCAACAGATGGCCTTGCCTACTCTTTCACAGAGAAAATAGAAGCCACCAGACAGAAACCTCTCAGTTTCCCACCACCAAACCTACAAGCCCACCAGCATCTGCACCCAGCGCGTCTCCCTGACCTCTTGTCACAATGGAAGAGCTGCCTGTACTCTCTAAGGCGTCTACAGCCAACCCACCCCATGCAATGGTTTCCCCACCCGCTTCCTCAAATACCCATCTAGAAACATGCCATCTACTTATCTTCTTCCTTTCCACTAATTTCTCCACCATCCTAAAGACATGCCTAACTCTGTCTCCTATAGACAACCATCCCCCTTGGGCCCTGTGTCATTGACACTGTCCAGTTCTTTTTGTGTGCTCTTGTCCAGCCAAATATGTCTAGTTTCGTGGTCCCTATTTCCTCCTCTCCTGTTTACTTCACAAGCCACTTCTCCTTAAGAACCGCTCCCATTAGGATAACCGAGCATCTTTCTATAGCTAAATACAGTGGGCCATTTTCAGTTTCCATCATGCTTGACCAGGTTAACTCCCTCCTCCATTCAGAAGTTCTGTCTTCCTTTCCCTTCTGTGTCCTCCCAGGCTGGTCTTTCACCTCGCTAGCCATTTTTCACTTAAGGCTGGTCCACTTCGATCCAACTTTGTAAATGCTGGAGTTTTGTGGGACTCAGCCAAGACCATTTTGTCTAAAGTCTGACTAAATAACTTCATCAATCCCAGCTTGTTCAGGTTCTATATCCACTCATGTTACTAGAGAGGTATCCAGCCCTCTGCTGTTTAGATCTACTTAACCAACTGCCCACTTTATATACTTTTTGAGGCCCCTCCCACAGGTCTCTCACACCCAACCAAACATATGGTTTCCCTCCTCATTCTGCTCTACCTAGGTGGTCCTTGTTGAAGAAAATGACTCCAGAGGGCCCATCCTTGATACCTCTGTCTCCTACTCTGTATCTCACTAAGTCCACTATTCTTCAATTCTCCAGCCTCTTTCCATATCTTCCACTATAATATTCCAACACACATATTCTGTCTCGCCCAGATTACAGCGACAACCACTGGTCTCGTTATAGCATCTAGCCCACTCTCTTTGCTAGAGAGATCTTCCTAAGAATGGCCACTTTCTTGCTTAAACCCCTCAATGGCTATCCATTTCTGGGATAAAGTTCAGTCTTGTCTTCTCTCCTCAGCCCTCAGCCTTCTTTCATCTCCTCCGCAGAGCCAACCCTCTATCCAGCGAAGGATCTTTATGCATGCTGTTCTCTCTCCTCGGAATGTTTGCCCTTGAGCACAGGTTCCTGTGACCCCAAACAATTGATGCTTTCTCTTGATTGATAATATCCCTCATATTTTCATTTACCTTTTTAATACTCCTCAATGTACAAATACCAAAAAATAATTTCTTCCATACTCATATCGAAAATGTCAGCTGAAGAACATGGATATAAAACCTACACCCACCCCGCCATATGCTTTTACTGACTCTTCTTTTGTTTACTTCTTCTCAATTGGTTGCTATTCATTTCAAGTGGATAGTTTAAAGAAAAAAGGATCTTAAATAATTATTAGACCCTCTCTAAGAAGTAAATAGCACCCCACAATAATCAGGACACTGTTCGTCTTTCAAGAACTACCTGACAGCATTGAATTTTATCGCTTTCCTGGTATGGTTGGAGAAGCATTTTAAAATTCCACCGCCATGCTGTGAGGCCATACATCCCCCAGGATTAATCACAAATATTTTGTAAAGATGAAGTTTCGTTATATCTTTGTTCTTTGTATCTTGGCTTTTGTTAGCGCATTTTAATTAGGATCTGGTATCTGCAATAAACAGTAAACATAAAGAGCTTTGCAAAAATGTATTAGACTGTTTGTTTTCACACTCTAATGCATATTTGCACAATTTTACCATGAAAAAAGGAAAACATGCTAAGCTCTTGGGCTCTATCCCAAATGTCCTGGAATAGAATCCGGAAATTACTAAAAATGCAACCAAACCTCATCATATTCCAGCAATTAACCTAAGAAATGAGGGTCCATTCTCTGTATGAAAAAAACACTTTTGAGGGGAGAAGTCTGTGGCGGAGAATGCTTCTCGATAACACACGTATCGCATTCTCCAAACCTGTTTTGAAATTTGGACTATTTCCCTTTCACGCTAAAAGAGCTTAATAAACAAATTAAGTTGGGTAGTGTTTATTTTCTCTTTCACAGTGTTAAGAAAGCCTCTCCTAGCAAACGAATATGAGAACAGCAAAGCATAAAACAAGGGCTAAAATAATCACATGCAGTCTCATTTTTAAAAGTAGTTGGGGATTAATAATCTTCCTGCTAAATAGTTGTGTAGTAGAATGAATTATTATTAAAACTGTAGAACATTAGAGAATGCTGATGACAAGGGATGGTTTAGGGGGTTTGATTTGAACATATCCTAATCAAAAAGTAGCAAAAACTTTAAAAATCTCCAAATGTGGCTCTTGTGTACAATTGTTATTGATAGGACACCTTGATAGTGTTTGCATGCAACACAAAGTCATAAAATGTGAGCAATTCAGAGGCATAAAGTGATTTTTCCTTCTGTATCTATCCCTTAATATGTTTCCAAATAAAACACAGGGTTAAGTCATTTATTTGGTTGCATGATTTATTTATAGACTGAAGCACAGTAAACAACAGATAAAAGGCATGGTCCCGGGCATCAACTTAAAAGATAAAAATCATTACATTTTATTAGAAAGAGACATATAAAAATGCCAACATAAACTGTAAAGGAAGGGAAAGTGTTAGCTTAGAGGTCCCAAGTCTGACTTCTACTTGGTGTTTCTAACTCCCCTTTGGGGGAATAATATGCCTGAATTTAATTAGAAATCTGTTTTTTTTAAGATTAAAGTTGTGGAAAAGTTAAAAGGTTGGATCATACAAAAATAAAAATGACTCTAAGGATCTTAGGGAATTTGAACTGGTAAACTTAGATGTTATTTTCTGCCAAGTGTTTGCAGGAGGATTAAGCGATGTACAGGAATTATTAGTTTTAGATAAAAGCCAGCATTTTATAAAGCAATTAATTTTTCATTAGTTCCACATAATTTTGGCAAAAAATAGTTTTGTTCCAATAAAACTATTACATTCCAAGAGGTTACTCTAAAATATAGCCATTAATTTCACATTAATTTAACCAGATTTATAATACGCTGAACTACAGGCAGGAAAGCAGTAATAGTTTTTTACAGAATATATTAGAATTAAAAGGAAAAAAATTAAAATGAAAAATAATAAAAAGCAAATCATAAAACTTCTAAATTTCCAAGTACGGTTATGCATTTATTTAAAAGACATTTTCATATAATGTTTCCTAAGCATAAAATGAACACTGTAAAGTTCACCTGAAGTTTTTGCACAGGCTTATCTTGGAAATATCAGAAATAATAATTTTTATTATGATAAATGTATTTTATATTGCAATAAATATTATACACTTTAAAGGTTAAAAAAGAAAACTTTTAGCACTGAAATTTTTATCCAGAGTCATAAATCATCCTTCTCAGTACTACAACTACCTATAATGCATCTACAAAACTTCCCCCAGATATTCCATTCACCCAGACTGCTGGAGAGTCTTCAACCCCATTTGGGGGTCTTTTATTCCCCCTTAGAATGACAAAGTCGTCTAGTCGAATCAGGATAAGAGTCCTCAAAGCCCCAACCATGGGGAATATCTCTTGTCTATTCCACCTCCAGGTAATGTCCCCCAAAATACCACTTGCCATCTCTCTCACCACCAACCTACTCAAGCTCAGAACCACATTTCGCCTACTCCCTGCCATGTGCTTCTCCCACATCTCTCAAATTTTATGTTTGTCCCTCATCCCAACTCAATTTTCATCCTGTGGACAGAAAGGACTTGTTCAAAATGTAAATCAGTTCCTGTCACTCATTAGTGGAGAACCCTCCACGGGTTCCTTTCACCCTGGTTAAAGTCGGGCTCCTTATCTGACCTACAGAATCATGACTTCCATTTTTCTCCTGTCATGCTCTCCCCTGCAATCAGTTCAGGCCAGGCCTTCAGGGTTCCTTCAAAGATTCTACAGCCACTCCCACCCCTGGTCATGCACCAGGCACCAGCGAAGGTTGAATTCCCACATCACCACCACTTGGCCAAAGACATTCTCCCCGTTATGGGTCTGATGAAACTTTCTGTTCGTTAGCTGTTGCCTGGGTTTGTGCCTCTCTTGACCTTTGAACCAATTCTCTCCTTTATGTAGGACCTCAACTCCCCTTGAACATTGCAGTATTACAGACCCTGCCAGGCTGAGATAGGCTGGAAGCCCCTAATGAGCACTGCTCAAATGGAGGTATATTCTCGTAGTTCACAGCAGCACTGTGTTGTCCCAGGGAAGTTGGCACATAATTTAACATTAATCTATTCTCTAATGATTACAAGTGAACACGTCATTATCTCCCCCACAGATCGTTAGGTCTTTCGAAAAAAAATTGCTTTATTTAATTGTTTTATTTTTATATATTTATTTTAGAGAGAGATTTTTGCTGTAGGGTGTGTACACTCACTGGAGAGACAGAGAGAGAAAGTGAGAAATCACCCCCCAGCGTAGATGGTCATGCCACAATCCCTTCTCCTCCATTCTCCTCCCAGGATCTTGGGCACGCATGCATAGCACGAGTATGAAGCCTCTGGGTTTGGGACTCGAATTAAGGTCAACCATATGGGAATCCAGTGCCTTAACTACTACGCCACCTGCTGGCTCGTTATTTAATTTTTATTTATTATTTTTTTTTTTTTTTTTAATTTGCTACAGGGCACATGCACTCACCAAAGAGAGAGAGAGAAAGCTGTCAGATTCAGGACTCTAACTGTAGGCAGCCATTTGGAAGTCTAGTCAGTGCCTTAACCAGCATGCCACCTGCTGGCCCTGGTCATTAGGTCTTTTAAGCTAAGTACTATACTTATGTCATGTCTGCAGAGTGCTGAGGACTTAGCAGATGTCATACCCAACATGGGCCACCTTAGGACACAGTAAAACCTCACGATAGGCTGACTCAGAGACACACATTGAAGTGGGACTCGGGAAAATAAACCAGGGGGAAACCGGTCATTAGTTCATTCATGTCTTCAGTTATTATCTACACAGCAACTTCCATATCCTACAAGCTATGCTAGATGATAAAGAGAGAGACAAAAAAAATAGGTACTTACTTTTTATTTCTTTTCGAATTCATGGCTCCCCATCAGATCTCATTGCACATGGTACTTGCACACACACACACACACACACACACACACACTACACGCACACACTTTTTGCCTCTCTGTTCAATGTCTTTCAATTCACTTTAAGAAGAATAATGGATCATTGTCTATATAGAAAACTCAAGAGACACAAAAGAAAACAATGAGAACTAATAATAGAATTCAATTAAGTAGTAGATTACTGCGGAAATGTACAAAAATCAATTAATTTCCTACATACAAACAATAATCAAGTAGAAATTATTCCTATTTATATTGGCTCGTTGGGAAAGTCATGACACATTTTTGAATGGAAAAACATAGAAAACTACATCCTGACTTTCCCAACTACCTAATAGTACCAGTTAAAAACATAAAATAATTAAGAATAAACCTAATAATAAATATGTGTAAAGAAAACTCAAAAATGTTGAAGCACATGAAAGAAGTCTTGTGTGATTTGAATGGAACACAATGTCCTGGTATCAAAAAATTATTACAGAAATATCAACTGGTCCCAAAATGATTTACAAATATTATGTAATGCCAATTAAAATTTTCCATAGAGTTTTTGTAATAAAACAAAGTCATGATCATATGAAAGGATGACCAGGGATGAATACCCCCTGAAATACTAAGAAGAAATGTCAAAGAATTTGGGGGCTTATTTCAAAACTCCCCCACCTGTGAAGGCCCCAGTCTGTTCTCCTAGCCAGTGTCTAGGCATGAAATATTTCATAATAATTAAAAAGTTAAATGTAAAAACTAAAACTAGTCAATAAATTATAGGCGCATACATTTACAGGTTTTTCAAATTTTACTTATTTCTCCCATGAGCAAGAGAGATGAAGAGAGGGCGTCAGAGAGAGGGGAAAATACACAACAGAATGAAGGTCCCCCAACCCCAGCCTTCAGCCAACAGCAGCTCATGAGCACACGTGTGTATTCTCAGGGAGGTTTTGGGACTTGAACAACAAACCTTCCCATGTGGGATTGCCTCACAGAGCATCACATTTTACCATGGCGCCCCCATCTGGCCCACGGAGGCAACTATTCTTAAATGCTAGCATGGACAAGTTCTTTAATGCATGACACCAAAAGCAGAAGTCAAAAAAGGAGGCTGGAACAGGCAACTGCTAAAAAAATAAAAATAGAAAAAGTCTATGTCAAATGAAAAATTGAACGGAAGTCACATGAAGTATGTGGAGAAAATATTTGCCGCATGTGTGACTGATGAAGCGCTTCCATCCTCAAGAGCAGAAGGTGCTTTAAGATCACCAAGAGAAATGGCCCAGCTGCGGTGGGGGAGGCATGCACTGCTAGGATGCAGTGCTCTGCAGGATGGGGCCATGTGGGAGGCCAGGTACAACCTAAGGCTGGGAGTGCCCTGTGCCTCTGTAATACCAGACTTGGACAGGCTGAGTCAGGAGGGTCACAAGTTCGAGGATGGTCTAGGCAACACAGACTTGTCAAAAAAAAAAAAAAGTCATAGAAAAGATAAATATATTAATAAAGTAATAAATTGGCACAAATGGTCAATTAAAGGGAAAAATAGAAAAGAGCAGTCAGCATATCAAAAAATAAGAAACACCCGGCCCTGTAGCCTTGTGGTTGAAGAGCAGATTCTACCGTACATCGCCAACCATGGTTCAGGTCTCAATGCCTTGAGGGACACTCCAGGCACGTGTGTGTGCCTTCCAAAGTCCCAACAGAATGGAGAAACGGAAAAGGAACTGTGGCACGACCACGCCTCACTGGGGGTGCTGTCTCCCTCTCTCTCGCTCTGTCTCTCTGGGGCTCTCTGGCAAGCCCACATGCCCTCTCACAATTAAGGAAAGGAAGAAAGAAAACAAAAAAGAAGATAGAGACTAGACCAATAAGCATCTGAAAAATATTCAACTTATTCCATTTTTAGTGATCAAAAAACATCAATTACAAAAAAAAAAAAAAAAAAACCTTTGTATTTTCTTTCCAGTTAGCAAAGATTGGAAAAAATATGGTGTTTTCAAGATCTGGAGGAAAAGAGGATTTCCTATGTCTCATGGTTGCGTAAACTGGTACAAATTCTGCAAGGACGTTTTTCGGTATCTACCAAACACCTTAAAGAGTTGTTTGCCCCTTCGCATAGCAACTTCCGTCTTGCCGTTTATCTTAGGAACTAATTGGACACAGACGTATAGAGAGAAGCTCGTGGCCGCGTTTTTATTGCACTAAAACATGAGAAAGGACGGTTGTATCCGGAACCTGAAGGTTTGATAAATAAGGGATAGTGCAACACTGATGAGGGACTACGAAGCCGCCGAGGTTTGGGAAGGGTATTTACAGCCATGGAGGACATTCTAGCAGGTTCATGAGTAAAAGCAATATTGTAAGTGGCAACGATAACATGACACAATTGCTGAAAGAAAGAAATTTAAACTGGATATCCGTAGAGCATATGCCAATAGCATTAAACGCTACCAAATGATGATAATGTTCTTTTTTTCTGTTTTCTTTCTCTCTCTTTTTTTGTTTTGTGATCAAGTGCTTGCACGCCCTAGAGAGAGAGAGAGAAAGTGAGAAAGCACCCCTCATGGGACATGGTCTCCTTGGGATCTTGGGTTCGCAGGCCCACACACTGTATTTTTCAAGCCTCTGGATCCAGTGCTCGAACCCACTTTTGGCTCTGTGGGGTTCAACTGCTTTCATCATCGCCACCATCACAACACTGTTTGCAACAATAGTGTTATCTTTGGATGGCAGAATTTCCAGCAATGTTTGCTTTCTTCTTTATTTTTAGCTGTTTATTCCTATTTTAAAAATGCTATCCGTGAAATAAGCCCTAATCATAAACGATAAGTTTTCTCTTCCATGACCCTGTCGTTCTTTCGCCCTCACTAAGTGAATCAATGATCGCAGGGGCTGGACCCTGTTATCACCAGTTACTAGTCATTAACCTCCTCACCCCAGTCAGTCTCTGTAATTTGCATAAGAAAGAAATGAGTCTGAAATCCCTGTTCAGAGACCTATGGCCACTCAGTGAAGTACTGGCGTCTGGGTCACTTGGAAGACTGGTAGGCAGTACACCCAAATCAGGATGTGTTTACAGGGAAAGCAGGGGCGAGCCAATGTCCATGAGACAAGCCTGTCTCACACACACAAAAGCTCATGGTCGCGTTAGCCAGGGCAGCCTAGCCTTACTCAAAACTGCATCTATATCATTTGCCTTGTCATTTTAGAGATGGCTAAAAGTTTAATTTTGAATATGAGAAATTCTAAGACCGTATCCACAGGTCAGTGATTAACAGTGACTCACTTGTGTTGAAAGTTAGCCAGGGACAGACGGATGACCCATTTATTTCCCTAATTCTAACGGGTTCATGCTTTTAATAAAATTAGCAAATTCTGCATACCTTTTCTATCAAAAAGAGTCCAAGGAAATAGGTAACCACTTTGTAATACAAAAACTAGAAGTTCATGCTAACATCAATATTTTTAAAAGGCAAAAATAACTAAGATTGTGTCATAATAAAATAATTGGAAAGGCACCAGCCAACATAAGATTGCCATTCGTTTTTAAAAATAGAGTATTTCTATATTTTTGAGTACTTCTATATTTATAAAGCAGGAAAGAATTTACAATATAAAGAATAACTTTCTTTATATTATAAATAGGTTGTAACTTTTTTTTTTTTTTGCGGGATAGTGTGTGTACTCACCAGAGACAGAGAGACAGAGAGATAGGGAGAGGAGAAAGCACCCCTCGTGGGAGATGGTCACACCAAAATTCCTTCT